>NW_006922651.1:296688-297729 GCF_000298275.1 Orycteropus afer afer
GGTTATACAATATTTATCATTCTGTGATTGATTTCAGTAAGCAGAATGTCTTCAAGTTCCATCTATGTTGAACAATGCAAATCAAAACCACAATGAGAGACCATTTCACTGCCACTAGGATAGCTATGATTAAAAAACAAAACAACATAACAAATGTTGTTGAGGATGTGAGGAAATTGGAATACTTATCCACTGCTGGTGGAGATGAAAAGTGGTACAGTCATTGTGGAAACCAATGTGGCAGGTTCTCAAAAAACTAAAACTACAACTACCACATGACCCTGCAACTCCACTGCTAAGAATATTCCTAAGGGAATTGAAAGCAGCAACATGACCAGACATATGTACCCCAGTATTCATGGTAGCATTGTTCACAATCAAAAAAGGTGGAAACACCTAAATGCTCATTGATATATGATTGGATAAGCTAAATAAATCACATACATGAAATGCAATATTACTCAACCAGAAAGAGAAATTAACTCTTCTATGGATTAATGCATAGACAGGTGAGAAGAGCAGGTGGGAGTAGGAGAACAGGAATATACCCTAGACCAAGGTTATATTTAGCTAAAGATAATCTTACATATGCACTTGTGCTACAAAATTAGCCACACACATTGCAGAATCAACAGAAGACAGGGTTGGAATAACTCCTCAGAGACAACCAAATATCTTGTGGGAAAGAATCACCAGGCCTGGGGGCTTGGGACCATGTTCTCATGTTCAATCAGCACATAGAGTTCATAAAAATTTTGTTCTACAACCTAATTTGGTGAGTAGCGATGGGGGTCTTAAAAGCTTTCAAGTGGCCATCTAAGATGCAACTATTGGTCTCCTCTCATCTGGACCAAAGATGAGTGAAGTAGATCAAAGTCATCTGGAAACAATTAGTCCAAAGCTAAGAAGGACCATGAGGACCCCAGCCTCCACAACACAAGACCAGAAGAACAAGATGGTGCCTGGCTACCAATCTCAACCACTTAGAAAGGGATCAAATCTGCAGATCCTGGATAGAGTGGGAGATGAAATGTGGAACAA
>NW_006922651.1:298329-299273 GCF_000298275.1 Orycteropus afer afer
GATTGCCCAACCTTCCTTCCGAGGAGTGGCTGGTGGGTTTGAACCACCAGCCTTCTGGTTAGCAGTCAAGTGCCTTAGCCACTATGCTACTTTACAACATGCATAAATGCTGAATTTTTAAGAGGTCCCAGTCTTCTAGTTTGTCTTCTACTATTTGTGTGTTTTAAGCTATGTTTAATAGTGAGTGTATTTATGCCATGTATTAGGGCCTCTATTCTTACCCCTGTTTTTTCATTGATGATCTTTATAGTTTTAGGTCTTCCATTTAGATCTTTACTCCATCCTGAGTAAGTTTTTGTATATGGTGTGAGGTATAGATCTTTTCTTTTTCTGAAAATGGATATCCATTTTTACCAGTACTATCTGTTGAAGATTGTATTTCCCCAATAAATGGATTTTGGCTTTTTGTGAAAAATGGGCTGTCCATAAGTGGTCGGATTTACTTCTGGGTTCTTAATTCTGTTCCATTGGTCTATGTGTCTAGGCTGTTTTGACTACCATGGCTGTGTAGCAGGTTTCAAAATTCGGAACTGTGAGAGCTACTTTGTTCTTGGTTCATCAGTACTTGTTTGCTTGTCCAAGATCTCTTTTCTTTCCATATAAAGTTAGTGGTTGGTTTTTCCATCTCTTTATGAATGTTGATGGAATCTGGATTTGGATTGCATTATATCTATAGATTGCTTTGGGTAGTATTGATATTTTAACAATGTTAAGTCTTCCTATCCATAAGCATGGTATATTCTTACATTTATGTAGGTCTCTTGGTTTCTTGTAGTAGTGTTCTGTGGTTTTATTTGTATATGTCTTTTGTGTCTCTGGTTAAGTTTATTCCTAAGTATTTTATCTTTCTGGTAGTTATTGTCAATGGTGGGAGCTCTGGTGGTGTAGTGCCTAAGGCACTTGACTGCTAACCAGAAGGCTGGTGGTTCAAACCCACCAGCCAC
>NW_006922651.1:300549-301898 GCF_000298275.1 Orycteropus afer afer
TGCTGAGCAAATAATCCGAGAAGCTGAACTATATGAAGAAGAATGTGGCATCAGGATTGGAGGAAGACTCATTAACAACCTGCTATATGCTGACAACACAATTTTGCTTGCTGAAAGTGAGAATGGCTTGAAGCACTTACTGATGAAGATTGAAGACTACAGTCTGCAGTATGGATTATACCCCAATAAAAAGAAAACAAAAATCCTCACAACTGGACCTATAAGCACAATAAAGGGAGAAAAGATTGGAGTTGCCAAAGACTTCACATTGCTTGGTTCTACAATCGACATCAATGGAAGCAGCAGTCAGGACATCAGATGGCATATAACACAGGGCAAGTCAGCTGCAAAAGACGTCTTTGAAGTGCTGAGGAGAAAAGATGTCTCCCTGAGGACTAGGGTAGGTACGCCTGACACAAACCATGATATTTTCACTCATTTCATATGCATGTGAGAGATGGACAATGAATAAGGAAGACCAAAGAAGGATTGATGCTTTTGAGTTGTGGTGCTGGTGAAGAATGCTGAAAATACCACGGACTGCTAAAAGAACTAACAAATCTGTCCTGGAGGAAGTGCAGCCGGAGAGCTCTTTGGAAGCGAGAATGGCCAGACTTCATCTCACCTACTTTGGTTATGTTATCAGCATGGACCATTCCCTGGAGAAGGATGTCATGCTTGGTAAAGTGGAGGTCCGACAAAAGAGGGGAAGGCCCTCAACAAGATGGATTGACACAGTGGCTGTGGCAAAGGGCTCAAGTATAGCAGGGATCATGGAGCTGACACGGGAGCAGGCGGTGTTTTGTTCTGCTGTGCATAGGGTCACTATGAGTCAAAGATGACTCGATGGCACCTAACAACAGCAATTTTTGGTTTCTTGTAGTAGTCTTTTGTGGTTTTCTTTGTATATGTCTTTTGTATCTCTGGTTTAGTTTATTCCTAAGTATTTTATCTTTCTGGTAGCTATTGTAAATGGTATTATTTCCTTTATTTCTTTTTCATAGTTCTCTTTGTTGGTGTAGAGGAATCTGACTGATTTTTTTTGTTGATCTTGTACCCTACCACTTTGCTGAATCTTTCAATTAGTTCCAGTATTTTTCTTGCTGAGTCTCTGTTTTTTTTTTTTTTTTAACCTATAGGATGGTGTCATTTGCAAATAGGGATAACTTTACTTTTACTTACCAATTTATATGCCTTTTATTTCCATTCCTTGCTTTATTGCCCTGGCTAGGACTTCCAATACAATGTTAAATAGCAGTGGTGATAGAGGACATTCTTGTCTGCTTCCCATTCACAAGGGGAATGTTTCAGTTTCTCTCCATTGAGAATAATTTAGGGCAGTTGTTTTG
>NW_006922651.1:302022-308089 GCF_000298275.1 Orycteropus afer afer
ATATGATCATGTGGTTCTTTTTCTTTGTTTTATTTATGTAGTGGATTATGTTGATTATTTTTCTAATGTTGAAAATTCATACCATCCTTCCATCCTTGGTATTGGTTGTGATGTATTTTTTTAAAATGATATTGAATTTTATTGGGTAAGTTTTTGCTGAGGCTCCTTGCATCAATGTTCATGGGGATATTGGTCCATAATTTTATTTTTTAATTTTGCCTTTGTATGACTTTGGTATACGGGTTGTGCTTGCTTTATAAAATGAATTGAAGAGTGTGGTACTTAAGGTTTGTGTCAACTTGGCTGGGCCATGGTTTTGAGTGGCTTGGCCTCTGGATGTAGTTATTCCCTATGATGAGACTGTGATCACCACCAGGGTGTAATCTGCTGTGAGCACCTAAACAGTTGAAGGGCAATTGCTTTTGGGGTATGACTGCTTCTAGTATATATGGAGAAACTTTGAGAAAGGTCTCTAGCATTGGGGCACATTTTGGGCCATGTTGCCTGCCAATCTTGCAATTGTTCCTTGGCTTTAACCAGTGGCTTGCTGTGTTGCCTGCTTGGGATTGTGCCATTTTGCCAACGAAACTTGGATTGGCCGGTCTCAGGATGCAGCAGCTGGGTAAGTTATAAGAAACCTCCAGCTCCAGTGGGTTTGGAACAAGAGGCAGAACTGAAGCCCAAATTCGAGGGCCCTTCATCCAGCCACTAGAACCAGCACTCTGAATTTGGACTTTTAGCCTCCTAAACTGTAAAAGAATAAATTCCTGTTTGTTAAAGCCATACATTTGTGGTATTTCTGTTAGAGCAGCACTAGATTAGTACCTAAGGCATTTGACTGCTAACCAGAAGACTGGTGGTTCAAACCCACCAGCCACTCCTTGGAAGAAAGGTTGGGCAAGATACTTCCCTAGTGATATCACCTCAGAAACCCAAGGAGGGGTCGCTATGGGTTGGATCTGACCCGATGGCAATGAGTTTTTCAGTCTTGAGGGAATGAAGACAAGAATATTCAATCCTTTTCTATCTCCTGGAATAGGTTCAACAGAATTAGTGTCAGCTTTTCTCTGAATGTTTCATTGAATTCTACAGTATAGCCATCTGGGCCGAGACTTTTTCTTTTTCTTTTTTTTTTTAATGATTGTTTTGGTTACCTAGTGCCACTCTAACAGAAATACCACAAAAGGGATGCTTTAACAAACAGGAGTTTATTCTGTCACAGTTTTAGAGGCTAGAAGTCTGAGTTCAAAGTCCCAGGCTCTACAGGCTGGGTGAAAGCCCTTCCATCTCGGGCTTCAGCCCTGCCTCCTGCTCCCAGCCCACTGAAGCTAGAGGCTTTTCTTCACCCAGGCAGCTGCTGGCTGCTGAGGCTGACAAACCCAAGGTTGACAAGTAAAAAGGTATAGTTCTGACATTACCAAACAACCCGACAGGCCATTAATTCAAGTCCAGAAAAAGTTCCAAGATTGGCAGGGCATGGCAGGCTGCTGAACAACGACTTGGCTACATGCAGGTTTCAAGCATGCCAATGAAGACCTTCCTCAAAGCTACTTCTTATATACTGGAAGCAGACCACATTTGTAAAGCAGCTACTCAGCTGCTCCAGCAGATTCCACCATGGATTTGATTGCCAGTCTCACCATGGGGAATAATATCCAGCTTCCCAGCCACTCAAGCAGACCCACCCAAGTCGACACACAGTCTTTACTACCACAATGACCTGTTCAATTTGTTCTTTTGTTACAGGTTTGTTCAAAATTTCTACCTCAGTCTGTGTTAGTTTAGTCTGTGTTAGTTTATGTAGGTTGTGTGTTTCTAGAAATTTATTCATTTCTTCTAGGTTTTCAAATTTGTTGGAGTAGAGTTCCCTATAGAATTCTGTAATTATCCTTTTTCATTTGTGCTGGTTCTTTTGTGGAATTGCCCATTTCATTTCTTACTTGTGCTATTTGCATCTTGTATTTCTTTTCCTTGTTAAAATTGACAGAAGGCATATTGCACTGGGAAAATCTGCTGCAAAAGACCTCTTTTAATGTGTTAAGAACCAAAGATGTCACTTTGAAAACTAAGCTACACTAAACCCAAGCCATGGTATTTTCAATAGCCTCATGTACATGTGAAAGCTGAACAATGAAAAAGGAAGACCAAAGAAGAGTTGATGCCTTTGAATTGTGGTGCTAGCAAAGAATACTAAAAATACCATGGACTGCCAGAATAATGAACAAATCTATGCCAGAAAAAGTGCAGCCTGAATGCTCTTTGGAAGTGAGAATGCCCAGACTTTGTCTCACCTACTTTCGTCATGTTATCTGATGGGACCATTCTCTGGAGCAAGATATCGTGGTTGGTAAAGTACAGTTTCAGGGAAGAAGGGGAAGACCCTCAGGTGTAGCAAAGATTGTGAGGATGACACAGGACTGGTCAGTGTTTTGTTCTGTTGTACATGGGATTGCTTTGAGTCAGAGCCAACTTGACAGCATATGACAATAACAACATCACTATTATTGTGGAATTTCAATTTCTCTTTTCAATTCTGTTCATTTATTTGGGGGCTTTTCCATTGGGTGCATATATGTATGTATATGTATTTTTTATCATTATGCCCTCTTGCTAGATTGACCCTTTCGTCACTATATAATGCTCTTTCTTGTCCTTCATGCTGGTTTTGTCTCAAGGCCTATTTTATCAGAAATTAATATTGCCACTTCTGTTCTTTTTTTAGTTTCCATTAGCTTGATATATTTTATTCTGTCCTTTGGTTTTAATTTATTTTTCCTTTGTATCCAATGTGAGTATCTTGTAGGTAGCACCACATATTGATGGGTTCTATTTTCTTATCCATTCTGGCATGTTTTCTTTTGACTGGTGCATTAAATCCATTGACAGTCAGTGTAATCAATTATAGGTATGAATTTACTGCTGTCATTCTTTTGTGTTTTTTATTGTGTTGATGATTTGTATATTCTGTGTATTTTCCTGTGTTGAGTTAATTTTGTTATCAGATTTTCTTTATTGTTGTGCATTTTGTGTTTACTAGATACTTATGACTTTTTTTTCTTATTTTGGTTAGAAGATGTATTAATTTCCTTTGAGGTCACCTTGTAATTTGTTTTTATCTTCATAAATTTAAAATAGTCTGTTCTGGCTTTTAAAAATAGCATCTCTCTTGTAACACACATGCTATTTCCTCTAGCATCTTAGTGCCTGAAAAACTAGGTGTAGCAGTTTGAAATGGGGATTTGGGTGCTCTGAACAGGTCATTAAGTATGCCAAACTCAAGGGAGTAGGATTAGAAAGGAGAAAGGAGCAGTCTAATTACCCAGAGGGGGGAAACAAACAACAACAGGTGAACCTGTCCAGCAGAGTGCAGACTGACAGGTGAGAAAGGGCATCAGAGGGATCCCTGGGGCAATGGATAGAATGCACCACATCAGAGAACCTGAGGCCACTCCATGGATCTACCTTCAGCACCTGCTTTAATCAATAAACTTGGGACCACTGGGAGGGAGCAGAGACCCCTCTGGCTCTGGGTGCAGATGAAGCAGGAGCAGAAAGGACAATAAAGCTACAAGTGCGCAAGCTTTGGAATGAAATCCTGTTGTGGACCAGGGCAGTTTTCCTAGGTCAGCTTTTTGGCACGGAGGGGCCTGGAGAGTGGGGTTTTTGTGGTTGTCTGAACCTGGTGGAAAGTGACAGCCCACTAACAATTGGAGTCTTTGCTGAACTTGTGCTGCGGGCCTGTAACAGTATAATGTCATCATTAGCAGCCCATTCAAAGCCCTAGATAAGGCTCCTCGCAACCGGAGATTTTTTTTCCCCCTCTTTTCTTCCTCCTTTCTCCACCTGCCCCCTGCCTCATCCAATAGAAAAATGAGATTAAGACACCATAACACTTGCAGCCTCAAATCCTAACTCCCTTTACAACAAATAGAGACCTGCATCCACATTACAAACAGTAATTCCATCATCACAAAGAAAAGTGCAGAGCAACCCACCACACCTGAATTAAGAATCAAAAGAAAATAAACACCAGCTCCACCTTTTCAAAATATTAAATCATAAAACCAAGACAAAACAAATCAATACATAAATAACAGGTAAAGACAACCTCAAAATGTCTAGGAAACAACAGGCAACCTCAAATTAAAAAAAAAGGATAAGACAATAAAAGTAAAATCCCAAAAAATGTCTCATTAAACATGGAGGAAAAGGGGCCAATAAAATTATCTGAAAAGGAATTTAGAAGGTATGGTTATAGAACTTTATAAGAGCTTAAGGAAACCAAAAACAGAAGCAAAAAGAACACAGTCAGTACCATGGAAGAACTCAGGAAAACCATTTAAGAACAAAATAACAAGATCAATACACAATCAGAACTCATACAAAAACAGCAGTTAAAAATTCAGAAGATGAATACCAACATGACAGAATTGTACAACACATTGGAAGCACAAAAGAATAGGCTAGAACTGGTTGAAGAATTCATATCCAAACTAGAAGACAAATCCCTGGACACCAGCCTGTATGAAGAAAAATCAGAATAAAGATTTAAGAGAAATGAAAAGAACCTAAGAGTTATATGGGACAACATGAAAAGAAACAACATATACCTCGTTGGAATTCCACAACAAGAAGGTGAAAAAGAACACTGAGAAAATTGTGGAAGACCTACTAACAGAAAACTTCCCCCCTATCATGAAGGAAGAAAAGATATTTGTCCAAGAAGGTGATAGAACCCCATACAGGATAGATCCCAAGGGAAAAACACTGAGGCATATCATAATCAAACTCTCCAAAACCAAAGACAAAGAAAGAATCTCGCAAGCTGCCTAGGACAAAAGAAATATTATTTATAATAATCAAACAGTTAGGCTGAGCTCCGATTACTCAGCAGAAACCAT
Organism: Orycteropus afer afer; assembly: GCF_000298275.1. NCBI lineage: Eukaryota > Metazoa > Chordata > Mammalia > Tubulidentata > Orycteropodidae > Orycteropus > Orycteropus afer. Next base: position 306,924 of record NW_006922651.1, read on the forward strand.
GCAGGCAAGAAGGCAAAAGGACAGCATATATAAAACACTGAAGGAAAAGAACTTACAACCAAGAATCCTATACCCAGCCAAATTGTCCATCAAATATGAGGGCAAAATAAAGGCATTCTCAGACAATCAGAAACTAAGGGATTTTGTGAAACCCAGACCAACTATACAAGAAATGATTATGGAAGTCCTTCCAATGGAGAACCCACAACAGAGATCAACAAAACCAGGAAACATGGCATCAACATTAAAACCAAATTAGAAATAGATAATCAAAATAAGACCATAAAACATCGCACACTAAAAATCAAGGAAACCAATCTGCACACGACAACAGCAACTAACTTGTTACAGGGAATAAAAGTTCTAGGTACAACCTTCCAAATGGGGAGGAAAACAGGACAATGTCCCCATAGAATAGACTTTTCTAAAAATATAGGGACAAGAATTCATTCCAAGGTAACCATGGAGAAAATTAACAATCTCCCTAAGCAAATCCAGAAGGAAGGAAAACATAAGGGTTTAATAAGCACAAAACTAACAATAAAGAAGAAAAGAAAGGAAACACTTGACAACAAAATGAACTCAGCAGAAGAGTATATAGAGCAAGGAAACTCCAACAACATGACAAAAATACACAATAGAATGAAAGCAATCAATTCATGCCTACCACTGATTACACTCTATGTAAATGGACTAAATGTACTAGTCAAGAGAAAGAGAGCAGCAGTCTGGATAAGAGAAGAAGACCTATCGATATGGTGCCTAAAAGAGACCCATCTTAGACACAAAGATAAAAACAAATTAACATTTAAGTGGTGGGAAAAAATAAACCAAGCCAACGGTAACCAAAAAAAAAGCAGGAGTGGCAATATTAATTTCTGATAAAATAGACTTTAAGGTGAAAAACATCATAAGAGACAAAGAAGGACACTATATGATGCTAAAAGTGTCAATTTACAAAGAAGACATTAAGATAATAAATATCTATGCACCCAATGAAAGACATCAAAAATACATGAAGCAAATTTTAATTGAATTAAAATGGAAAATAGACAACTCAACAATAGTAGTGGGACACTTTAACACACTACATTCAAGGAGGGAAAAATCAACTAGAAAAAAACTCAACAAAGATACAGAAGAAATCAATAACACAATCAACCAAC
>NW_006922651.1:310847-316225 GCF_000298275.1 Orycteropus afer afer
CATATATACAGGAAGCAGACCACATCCCAAAGGCAGCTACTCAGCTGCTTGTGGTAGATCCCACCATGGAGTTGATTGCCAGTCTCATCATGGGGAATGACTACCACCAGCTGCCCAGCCACTCAACCAGGCCCAGCCAAGTTGACACAAAAACATAACCACCACAGACATATACAGAGCATGCCGCCCAACAAAAACACAATTCACATTCTTCTCCAGTTCTCATGGATCCTTCTCCAGAATAGACCATATGTTAGGACATAAAACAAGCCTCAATAATTAAGAACATTGAAACATTAAAAAGCATCTTCTTGGACCACAATGCTACAAAATTAGAAATTAATAACAGGAAGCTCAAGGAAAAAACATCAAGTATGTGGAAGCTGAAGAATGAACTGCTCAAAAACTACTGGGTAATAGAAGAAATAAAAAGTGGAAAAAAAATTCCTAGAAACAAATTAGAATGAAGATACATCATTCCAAAACCTAAGGGACACACCAAAAGCAGTACTCAGAGGGCATTTTATAGCAATAAATGCATACATCAAAAAAGAGGAAAGAAACAAAATCAACACTCTAACTCAACCACTCCAACAAATAGAAAAAGAATAACAAAAGTATCCTACAGTATCTAGAAGTAAGGAAATAATAAAGATCAGAGCCTTAATAAATGAAACAGAAAACAAAAAGCAATAGAGAAAAATCAACAAAACAAAAAGCTGGTTCTTCAAAAAGATTAACAAAATCAACAAACCATTGGCAAAGCTAACAAAAGAAAAGAATGAAAAGATGCAAATTACAAGAATAGTAAACAAAAAGGGTGTCATCACAACAGAACTAACTGAAATAAAAAAGATACTGACAGAATATTATGAAAAATGTACTCCAACACATTTGAGAACCCAGAAGAGATGGACAAGCCTCTAGAATCACAAGACCTACCTAAACTATTCCACTCAGAGATAGAATACCTGAACAGACCTATAACAAAAGAAGAAATTGAACAGGTCATAAAAAAAACAAAACAAAAAAAAAGCTCCTCACAAAGAAAACTCCTGGCCCTCATGGCTTCACTGGAGATTTTTTACCAAATAATCAGGGAAGAGTTGACACCTATGCTACACAAGCTATTCCAGAACATAGAAAAAGATGGTATACTCTCAAGCTCATTTTCCGAAGCAAGCATAACACTAATACCAAAACCAGGGAAAGACCCCACTAAAAAGGAAAACTACAGACCAATATCCCTCATGAACATAGATGCAAAAATCCTCAACAAAATCCTACCAACAGAATCCAACAACATATCCAAAAAATAATACATCCTGACCAAGTGGGATTTATACCATGTATGCAAGGATGGTTCAACATCAGAAAAAATTTAATGTAATCCACCACATAAACAAAACCAAAGACCGTATGATTATACCAATCAATGTAGAAAATGTATTTGATAAAATCCAACATCCATTCCTGTTCAGAACTCTCAGCAAAATAGGAATAGAAGGGAACTTCCTCAAAATAGTAAAGGGCATATATGCAAAGCCACAGGATCAGAAGGCTGGCCATTCAAACCCACTAGCCATTCCTTAGAAGGAAGGTTGGGCAATCTACTTCCATAGTGATACTGCCTTGGAAACCCAAGGGGGGGGTCGCTATGAGTCAGATCTGAATCAACAGCAGTGTGTTTTTTGTATGTAAAACCAACAGCCAACATCATTATTAATGGAGAAAAACTCAAGGCATTCCCCTTATGAACGGGAGCCAGATAGGAATGCCCTCTATCACCACTTATATTTAACATTGTATTGGAAGTCCTGGCCAGGGCAATAAAGCAAGAAAGAGAAATAAAAAGCATATAAATTGGCAAAGAGGAAGTAAAACTATCTCTATTTGCATATGATATGATCCTGTACATAGAAAACCCAAAAGACTCAACAACAACAACAACAAAAATACTGGAACTAATAGAGAGGTTCAGCAAAGTGGGAGAATAGAAGGTCAACATACAAAAATCAGTTGGATTCCTCTACACCAACCAAGAGACCTCTGAAAAAGAAATAAGGGAAAAAATACCATTTACCATAGCTACTAAAAAGATTGGGCAATCTACTTCTGTAGTGATACTACCTTGGAAACCCAAGGAGTGGTCGCTATGAGTTGGGGCTAACTCGAGGGCACAATACGAAAACAACAACAGTAAAAAGATAAAAGATGTAGGAATAAATCTTACCAGAGACACAAAAGACCTATACAAAGAAAACTACAAAACCCTTCCACAGGAGACAAGGGCTCTACATAAATAGAAGAAGCTGCCTTGTTCATGGATACGTAGACTGAATATTGTGAAAACATCAATACTACCTAAAGCAATCTACACATTTAATGCAATCCTGATCCAGGTATCAACATTGTTTAAGGGCATGGAAAAACCAATTACTAACTTCCTATGGAAAGGAAAGAGACCTCAATTAAGAAGAGCTCTTCTGAAGAAGAAGAATAAAGTGTGATGTCTCACACTCCCAGATCTTAAAACCTACTATACAGCCATAGTAGTCAAAACAGTGTGGTATTGGTACAATGATAGACAGATAGACCAATGGAACAGAATTGAAAGTCCAGAAATAGACCCATCCATCTATGGACAACTGATCTTTGACAAAGGTCCAAAAACCCATTAAATGGGGAAGAGACACAAAAGGTGGTGGCAAAACTGGATACCCACTTGCATAAAAATGAAATAAAACCCATACTTCACCCCATACAAAATAACAAACTCAAGCTGGATCAAAGACTTACATGTAAAACCCAAAAGTATGAAATTCATCAAAGATAAAATAGGAGCAAATCTAGGAGCCCTAATTTATGGCCTAAATAGATTATCAAACATAACCCAGAATGCACAGGAGGTAGAAGAGAAGCTAGATGACTGGGACGTTTTAAGAATTAAATTATTATGGACATTGAAAGACTTCTCCAAAAGTGTAAAAAGAGAACCTACAGATTGGGAGAAAATATTTGCATATGACTTATCTGACAAAGGACTTATCTCCAAAATCTATAGAAAGCTTCAACCCCTCAACACCAAAAAGACAAACAATCCAATTCAAAACTGGACAAAAGACTTCAACAGACATTTCACTAAAGACGATATGCTGGCGGCCAACAAACACACCAAGAATTGCTCGCTATCTTTAGTCATTAGAGAGATGCAAATCAAAACAACGATGAGATATCATCTCACCCCAGCAATAATAGCAAAATTCAACAGGACAGAAAATAATAAATGCTGGCGAGGTTGCAGAGAGATCTGAACTCTTGTGCACTGCTGGTGGGATTGTAAAATGGTACAACCATTGTGGCAAATGGTATGGAATTTTCTTAAAAAATTGAAAATAGAAATACCATTTGACCCAGCAATTCCATTACAAGGAATATATCCTAAAGAGGTGAGAGAGCGATAGTGCATGAATAGACATATGTACACCTATGTTCGTCTCAGCACAATTCACTATAGCAAAGAGATGGAAACAACCTAAATGCCCATCAATGGATGAGTGGGTAACAAAATTCTGGTACATTCACACAATGGAATACTATGCTACATTAAAGAACAATGAAGGATACGTGAATCATCTCACAACATGGATAAGCCTGAAGGAGATTATGCTGAGTGAAATAAGTCAGTCGCAGAAGGACAAATACTCTATGAGCCATTACTGTTAAAAAACAAAGAAGCTTTTTCTTAAGAATGGGAACTCACATTGTAGGTTACTGGGGTGAGTAGGGAAGGGAAGGGATTAATTTCAGGCTAGTTGGGGGCCACACACTGAGTTGGGATGGTATAGAAAGTCTGTGACCACCAGGATAACATTAGGAAAAGGGAGGTCACCAAATTGTGCACATAAGATATGAATGACAGATGCTAATATCAACTACTATACCCACAATACTGCATTACCATTAAAACCAAACACCAAGCTACAGATAAACGCATAAACATCTGGGAAGATCAGATGGGGGTGAGTGAACAAGATTATACTCTAGACCAAGGGTACATTCAGCTGAGGCTAATCTTGCACAGATATCAGTGATACAAAATACCTCCAATCCTTAGAGAAACAACAGAAGACAGACATAGAGTAATCCCTCACAGACAGCCAGATACTGTGGGAGAGAGATACAATGGATCTACTGATTCAGGACCATAGTACTGGGGGACTGCAGACTTGATTGGCACAACAAATTACATAAAAATCTTGTTCCTCGTCCTACATTGGTGAGTAGCGACTGGGGTCTTAAAAGCTTGCAAGTGGCCATCTAAGATGCAGCTAATGATCTATCATCAGAAGTGAAGAAGAGTGCAAAAAATTAAGGGCATTTGAAAGCAATCAGCCCTAAGACATGATGGACCTCGAAACCAGAAGTAGATGGTGCCCAGCTACCAATGCCAACCACTCAGGAAAGGATCAAATCTGGAGATCCTGAATAGAGTGGGAAGAAAATCGTGGAACAAAATACAAAAGCACAATGTTGTTGTTGCTGTTATGTGCTATCGAGTTGGACCCAACTCATAGCGACCCCTCCTTGGGTTTCCAAGGTGATATCACTATGGAAGTAGATTGCCCAACCCCATTACTATGGCCCTGGAATACATTCTGGGCCTGGAATAAAGCTCACTCCCAGGGGCTATCTCTCAGCCCAATAGTAAACAAGACGTACATTCAAACCATTCAACCCAGGGAGATGCACTCACATACTCTATGGAAATGTATCCCTTGGAGCAATCAACCATGGGGCACCAGAGGGGCAGCATTCACACAAAGGAAATGCAGGACACACAGAAGTGCATAACTATGAGGGGCATGGAGGGGGTTACTGGGTAGGGAGGGGAGGAGACTGGGTTAGGGTTGGGGATGGTAAATGGGGAGTGAAACTAAATGTACACAAAATGTTGAATGTGAAACAAACTCTGCGCTGTAAACTTGCACCTAAAGCACAATTTAAAAAAAAAGTAAAATAAAATAGTCTGTTCTTTCTTGCTATTATCCTGACTTCCTCTTGATTTGGAAGTTCAGTAATTATATCATTTATTCTCTTTTCTTTCTTTGTAGTTGTCACTGTTTACAGATTGACACCTCTGGTTCTCTACTTTTCAGCCTTGTAAGCTTGTTTTCTTTTGAGAATTATTTATCTGAGTTGGTTTCCAAATGATGTTGTCATGTGTCTTAGTCTCAGGTTGTTGTCTGACGTTGGATCTCTTTTCAAATGATTCCCTTTAGCATTTTTTTAAAGGTTTGTCTAGTTTTTGCAAATTCCCTCTTCTGTTTATTTGGAATTGCCCTAATTTCACCATCGTATTTGAGGGACAGTTTTTA
>NW_006922651.1:316341-323333 GCF_000298275.1 Orycteropus afer afer
TTGATCTTCTTCTTGTTGATTTCTAATTTTATAGCATTGTGATCTGAGAAGGGAGCTCTGGGGGCGTAGTTGGTAAGGCATTTGGCTGCTAACTAGAAGGTCAGTGGTTCAAACCCAGCAGTTGCTCCCTGAGAGGAAGATGAAGCAATCTACTTCTGTAAAGATTTGCAGTCTTGGAAATCCAGTGGTGGTTGCTATGAGTCTGAATTGACTCAATGTCAGTGAGTTTGGTTTTGGTTTGGGGTCATGCAAATTGGCATCAAGGGATTACTGATTCATTCTTCAATTGATTAGATTCTACTCCTTTGTCCTTCCAATATGTTATTTATCTTCAACATAATAGTGTTCCTTTCTAACTGTCTATTTTGCTCTCTTATTATTTTTCCTGAATTCATCTAGAGTATTGTCTGTTTTCCTTCAGTTTGTTTGTTGTTTCCTTGAGCTTTTGGAAGGCCCTATGTATGTATATCCTTTGAATTCCTTATCAGGTAGTTCTATTACTTGGTCTTCCTCAGGATGTTTTCTGGTTCTTCATTTTCATTGCTTTCTTGCACCATCTTGTCCTGTTTCTTTGTTTGATTTGTTTCTTTGTTTGATTACTTTTGTCTCCAAGACATCTTGGAGTTGTATCTATTTGTTGATTATGCGTTGGTTTGTTTTACCTTGATTTTTAAATATTGTTTTGTTTTGTTGTATCTGGGTAGGTGTGCTACTTCCATCACTAGTTTGGCAGCACAGGAGTGCTCCCCACCTCTCTCCAGATGGGTGGAGTAACTGGTGAGACTGTGGGTGCAGATCGTTGTTTGTTGGTCAAGAAGATCAGCTTCAGGCAGGGTGATCAGTTGGTGTCCTCCATCTGTGGTTGATCAAGTGGTGCAGGAGTGAGTAGTGGCACTTGCCCATTGAGTGGAGAGGTAGGTGGTAGGTATGGTAGGTATGACTGACTAGTGAGGAAACAATGTCTGCCTCCCACTGAATGGGACAAAAAAGAAAATATTTTTTAAAAAGAGGAGGGGATTGGAAAAATAGGTAAAAAATAAAGGAAGAAGAGGAAGAGTGAAAAAATAACAAAAAGAGAGAAAATGTGGAAAAAATGGTATAGTGCAGCAATGGTCACCCTCTCACCACTGGCAGTAGTAGCAGAAGGCAATACATGCTGTGGGAGCATGTATTTGTAGAGGGAGCAGGAGACTGGTGTGTGGTCCACACAAATGAGCAACTCTCACAATGCAGGATACAGGTGTGCATCTTGTGTTCTGTGAGAGCATGACCTGTCAATCACATGGATGCTGACCCCACAGAGCATGATCTGCAGCAATGTAGTTTGGTCCAACTGGAGCATGGTACAGTGGGTGGCTGCTAGTGGAGGAAGACAGCTTGAGCAAACTAGGTGGGTGGGGGACAGCAGAGGGGGACATCCCGAGCCACCAAGTTGGTAGTGGCAGGAGGGCTCTGGGTCAAAAATAGAGAACCAGAAGTGTCAATCTGGTCACTGGGAAGGTGTAGTGGGGAAAGCGGGAGAAAGTACTTCTCCAGTTGCTGTCCACTGGTGTGGACTCTGTGTACTTCTAGATGAGCACAGCTGATTATCCAGTTCCCACCCAGACTCAATTAAAAGGGAGGCTGCCCAGAGTCCAGCATCTTTAATTACTACCCCACAAGCCTTCTCTTCTGCATGGGCCCTCAAGACAAAAGGATAAAGCTCACTAGTAGTGAGTTGTTTCATCCCTCTTCACTGGCTCCCCCCTCATTCTCTGGTCACTCATGCCACTGGAATTCTCACCAACTTCCCTGCACTTTCCTCTCTCAGATCCAGCTCATATTCTGTTCACCTTGTTTCACTCCAGAACTGTCCACACAGTGTCTCTGTCCCAGTCGGGATTCCATCAATTTGGCCTCTCCATGGGCATGTATGTTGCCTCTATGTCTCAAAATGGCCATGCTTTGTCAGGCCTCTGATCCTTCTCTATCCCCCACTCATTGTTTTCTCTCTGTATCCTTTTCCAATCTGTGTTTAACCCAATTCTTTATCCCCTAATTTGATGCTCAGAATTCCAGGATTATAATCTGTATCTGCTTCACTTGTTTTTTTTTTTTTTTTGTTCTCTGTTGTGGAGGGATTGGGTGCAATATTTCACCAGGATGTCATTTTGTCTTCTCTCCAAGGTTTAATTCTGATGGCTGGAGTGAGAGTTCAGAATTTAAGGTCTCAAAACACTTTGATCCTGTGTCTCAAGTTTTGAGTCTGATGTAATGAGTGGGTCTGTGTTCAGTATGTTAGGTCTGTGACTTTATTGGGCACTTCTTTTACAAAATTTAGTGTAAAGTGTTTGGAGGACAGTGTGCAGAGTGTGAGTTCTCTGTACATTTTCAGGGTCCTTTTCCCCCATGTTGAGTCTGAGACAATTAAGGGTCTGTGTTCAGGGTGTGATTAGAGTTTCTGTGTTTCAACTCTAAATCTAAGGTGTTTGGGGAAGTCTGTGTTCCAGATGTTATATGTCTGAAGTCTTTGAGGGTCTGTGTTTCAAGTGTTTGAGACTAGAATTAGGTGATTTATGCTCCATTTATGAAGGGTCCAAATTTTTTGAGGGACTGTGTTCCAAGGTTTGAGGCTGAGATATTGTATATCAGTATTCAGCTGTGAGGTATCTTTAATTTTCTGGGATCTGCATTTGAAGAGTTAAGTCTGAGAAATTCAGGACTCTGTGTTCAGCATATCAGGTCTCTGAATGTTTAGAGGGTCTGTGTTCCAAGTTTGAAAATGAGATATTTGGGGTCATGAATTCAGAGTGTGAAGACTCTAATCTCATTAAGGTGTGTGTTCCAATGTTTGTGTCTGAAGGGCTTCAGGGTTTGTGTTCAGGGTGTGAGATTCCTGAACTCATTGAAGGTCTGTTTTTCGAGGTTTTAATCTGAGTTTTTTGAGCTCAGTATTCAAGGTGTGAGATCTCTGATCTCTGAGGTTTTGTGTCTTAAATTTTAAGCTATTTGGTGTCTGAATTCAGGTGTGATGTCTTTGGTCATTTTGAGGTTCTGGAACTGAGATTTGAGTCTGAGGTATTTGAGAGTCTTTGTTTAGAGTGTGGTGTCCCTGAATTCCTTGAGAGGTTGTATCTTAAAGTTTAATTGATGTTTGGGAATCTGGGTTTAGCTTGTGAGGTATCAAATTTTGGAGGGTCTGTGGTACGTATTTTGAATGCGATATTTGGGGATCTGAAGTCAAGACTTGAGGGCTCCAAACTCTTTATGTTGCAAGGGCAGGTCTGAGGAATTTGGAGGTGTGTGTTCGAGTCAGAAATCTCTCACTCTTGTGAAGGTGTTTTTAAGTAGGGTTGAGTCTGGGGTGTTTGGGAGACTTTCTTTACAATATGAGGTCTCTAAACACTTTGAAGGTGTATTTCCTAAGATTCTGAGTTTGATTTATTTCAGGGTCTGGGTTTAGAGTTTGAGATCTCTGAAATCCTTAAGGATCTATGTAATGAGGTGTAAGTCTTAGATACTGTTTTGATTACCTAGTGCCACTCTGACAAGAATATACCACAAATGGGATGGCTTGAACAAACAGGAGTTTATTCTGTTATAATTTTGGGGGCTTTAAATCCAAGTTCAAAGTACCAGGCTTTAGGGGCTGGGTGAAAGCCCCTCCACCTTGGGCTTCAGCTCTGCTTCTTGCTCCCGGCCCACTGAAGCCAGAGGCTTCTCTTCTCCCAGACAGCTGCTGGCTGCTGAGATTGACAAACCCAGGGTTAATAAGTAAAAAGGCACAGTCCCAATGTTACCAAATAACACAACAGGCCATTTATTCAAGTCCATTGAAAGTCCCACAATTGGCAGATCATGGCAGGCTGCTGAACAACAACTTGGCTACATGCAGGGATCAAGCGTGCCATAAGCTAGAGACCACTCTCAAAACTGCTTCTTATATACGAGAAGCAGACCACATCCCTAAAGCAGCTACTCAGCTGCTTGTGTTAGATCCCACCATGGAGTTGATTGCCATTCTCATCACGGAGAGTAACTACCACCAGCTGCCCAGCCACTCAACCAGGCCCACTGAAGTTGACACACAACCTTAACTACCATGGATACTTTGGGTCTGTGTTCAGGGCACAAGTACTCCCAAATATTTTAGGATCTGTGTTTTAATAATTGAATAGGAGGTATATGGGTTCTGTGTTCATATTGTGAGATCTCTGAATTCTTTAAAGGTTTATGTCCCAGGAGATGAGTCTGAGGTGTCTGGGAGTTTGAGTTCTGGGTGTGAGGTCTGTGAAATCTTGAGTCTGAGATATTTGTAGCTTTGTGTTCAGGTTTTTAGTTTGTGAAAATCTTTCAAGATCTGTGTTCCAAGATTTGAGTCTGTGGTGTCTGGGGATTTATATTCTAGATGTGAAGTGTCTAAATTCATTGAAAGATTGCATTTGTGGTTTGAATCAGAAGTATTTAGGAAAGTGTGATCAGGGATTGAGAGACTCGTGAACTTATTAAGTGTTCATACTCCAAATTTGTATGAATTCAGTGTTACACTTCTCTGACCTCTGTGAGCGTGTCTGTCACAAGAGTTGATTGTGATGTATTAAGGTTTGACTTCAGTGTTTGAGGTCTCAAAACACTTTGATGATGTGAATTCTAAGGTTTATGCATGAGGGAAGAGGGGTCTGTGTTCAGAACATTAGATCACTGAAATCATTGAACATCTGTTTTCAAGGTTGTAGAGTGAATAGTTTGGGAGTCAGTGCACAGGATATGAGTTCCCTGAAACTTTGAGGGTCTGTGTACCACATTTTGAGTCTGATATAACTGCTGTTCAGTGAGATCCAACTCATAGCCACCCTTCATTGGGTTTCTGAGGTGGTATCACTACGAAAATAGATTGCCCAACCTTCCTTCCGAGGAGTGGCTGGTGGGTTTGAACCACCACTCTTCTGGTTAGCAGGCAAATAAATACCTTAGGCACAATGCCACCAGAGCTCCCAGTTCTTAGTTTGTGTTAAGTGCAGGAGGGGGTCTATGTTCAAGTTGTGTCATCTCTGAAGTTTTAAAGTGTCTGTGGTCCACGTTTGAGTCTACACTGTTTGGGGGGTTCTCTGTCCAGGTTAGTGGGTTGCTGCACTTTTTAGGGTCTGTGTTTCAAGTGCTGAGTCCATGGTATTTGGGAATTTCTTTTCAGAGTATAAGGACTGAATTCATTGACAACCCATGTTTCAATGTTTGAGTCAGAAGTGTTGGGTGTCAGTGGTCAACCTGTGAAATAACCAGAATTTCTCAAATCTGTTTCTCAAGAGTTAAGTCCAAGATATTAGGGAGTGTGTGTCTATAGTGTACAATCTCTGAAATCATTGAGGATCTATTGCACATATTTTAAATGTGAATTATTTGATGAAGATCAAAGACCACAGTCTTTAGTATGGATTATACCTCAACATAAAGAAAACAAAAATCCTCACAACTACACCAATAAGCAACATGATAAATGGAGAAAAGATTGAAGTTGTCAAGGATTTCATTTTACTTGGATCCACAAAAAAGCAGCCATGAAAGCAGCAGTCAAGAAATCAAATGATCTATTGCATTGGGCAGATCTAGGGCAAAAGCACTCTATAAAGTATTATAAAGAAAAGATGTCAGTTTGAGGAGTAAAGTACACCTTACCCAAGCCATGGTATTTTCAATCACCTCATATGCCTATGAAAGCTAAACAATGAATAAAGAAGACTGAAGGAGAATTGATGCCTTTGAATTATGATGTTGGTGAAAAATATTGAATATACCATGGACTGCCAGAAGAAATCTGTCTTGGAAGAAGTACAGCCAGAATACTGTTTAGAAGCAAGGATAATGAGACTTTGTCTCAGGTAGATTGGACATGTTATCAGAAGGGACCAGTCCCTGGAGAAGGACATCAACTTTGGTAAAGAAGAGGGTCAGTAAAAGAGAGGAAGATCTTTAATGAAATGAATTGACACAGTCCCTGCAACAATGTGCTCAAACATAGCCATAGTTGTAAGGATGGCACAGGAACAGGCAGTGTTTTGTTCTGGTAACATAGGGTCACTATAAACTGACTTGATGGCACCTAACAAGAACACATCAACAATGTTGGGGTCTGTTTCAGATTATGAGGGCTCTGAATTCTTGAGGATCTGTGCTGCAGAAATTAGGAGGTATGTGTACAGAGTTTGAAGTCTCAGATTCTTTGAGGGTCATTTATTATAATTTTGTTGTTAGGTGCCATCAAGATGGCTCCAAGTCATAACGACCCTATGTACAACAGATGAAATCACTTCCTGGTCATGTGCCATCCTCAAAATACTTGTTATACCTGAGCCCATCACTGCAACCACTGTGTCAGTCCATCTCACAGAGGGCCTTCTCCTTTTCCCCTGACCCTCCACTTTACCAAGCATGATATACTTCTCCAGAGAATGGGCGCTTTTGACATGACCAAAGTAGATGAGATGAAGTCTGGCCATTCTCCCTTCCAAGGAGCACTCTGGCTGCACTTCTTCCAGGACAGACTTGTCAATTCTTCCAGCAGTCCATGGTACTTTCAGTATTCTTTGCTAACACCACAACTCAAAAACATCAACTCTTTTTTTGTCTTCTTTATTAATTGTCCAGTTTCCACATGCATATGATGCAATTCATAAGGGAAAACCTTATGAATAGCAAAGAAACACTGTTTGATACATTACAACGCAACTTTATGAATAGTCTGGTTAGGTTAGAAGGCTGTCAAAATAGGACCGGGAAAGAGCTGCAACATCTGAGTAAACCCAGCCTTACTCATAAGGATAAGGTAAAGCTTTCAAGACTTCCATATGCTGATGTGGCACCACTCAAATTGAAGAGAAACATCTGCAAACATCCATTAATCACTGGAACATGGAATGTACGAAGTATGAATCTAGGAAAATTAGAAGTTGTGAAAAATGAAATGGAATGCATAAAGATTGATATCCTCAGCATTAGTGAGCTGAAATGGACTGGTT
>NW_006922651.1:323868-324453 GCF_000298275.1 Orycteropus afer afer
AAAACCAGGCCAGGAGCTGATTGTGGAACAGACCATCAACTGCTCATATGCAAGTTCAACTTGAAGTTAAAGACAATTAAAACAAGTCTACAAGAGCCAAAATACAATCTAGTATATATCCCTCCTGAATTTACAGACCATCTATATAATAGATTTGATGCATTGAACACCAATGACCGCAAACCAGATGAACTGTGGGATAACATCAAGAGCATCATTCATGAAGAAAGCAAGAGGTCATTAAAAGACAACAAAAGAAAAGAAGTCCAAAATGAATGACAGAAGAGACTCTGAAACTTGCCCTTTAGTGGAGAGTAGCTAAAGCCAATGGAAGAAATGACAAGATAAAAGAGCTGAACAGAAGATTTCAAAAAGCAGCTCTAGCAGACAAACCAATTACCATAATGAAATGTGCAAAGACCTGGAGTTTGGAAACCAAAAGGGAAGAACATGCTCAGCATTTCTCAAGCTGAAAGAATTGAAAAAATTTAAGCCTTGAGTTGCAATATTGAGAGATTCTGTGGGAGAAATATTGAATGATACAGGAAACATCAAGAGAAGATGGCAGGAATACACAGAATCACT
>NW_006922651.1:324799-325527 GCF_000298275.1 Orycteropus afer afer
TTTTTTTTCAACCAGGAACAGGGAAAAGAAAAAATGCTGAAAACTAAGACCTGGGAGGGGAAGAATAAGAATAATAGTAAAAAGGACAAAAGTATTAATAATAATAGTTGTTTTACAACAGACAAATACAAGCAAACTAATCACCAGAAAAAAGAAAGAGAAAAAGAAAAAAATAAAAAAGAGAAAAAAAATTGATGCAGGACAGGGCAGGGCACCCAGGCTCTGTCTGAGCACAGAGACTATGATGGAGTTCCTGTGGCCCCAGAAGGTAGGTGGGAGTGGGGGATGGCCATACCTCCGTTCACCAAGCTGGTGTGGGGTATAAGCGTAACAAGAGGAATGCCGCACCTTTTCAGTCTTGCAGGTCCGGAGTGTCCTTGGGGTTGCTGGCAAGCAGGTGTTATTAAGCCCCAGGAATCTGCGAGAGCACTGTCTCTTTAAATATCCAAAAAAATCAAGCTGCTTTTACACATTCAAAATAGCAGCATCCTCCAGACCAGCAAAAGTCCACAGCTCAGCCCACCTTTCTCTTCACCTTCTCCATTTATTCCCCAGCCACCAGAGCAGTGCGCCGTGCAGTCCCTGGCTAGCAGGACTGATTTTTAGGTTAATTCTTAGGTCCTACCACCACTCGGGAATCTCCAAGCTGTCTGTGCCTTGCTGTCAGGATTGCTCAGGATCGCTGCCAGACCGCAGCTCCATCTGTCTCCTTTTTTGGTATTTTCATG
>NW_006922651.1:327030-329812 GCF_000298275.1 Orycteropus afer afer
CTCTTCTGAATCCAGCTTGCATTTCTGGAAGTTCTCTCTCAATATACTGCTGCAACCTTTTTTGAATTATCTTCAGCAAAATTTTACTTGCATGTGATATTAATGATATTGTTTGATAATTTCCACATTCTATTGGATCACCTTCCTTTGGAATGGGTACAAATACTCCTTTTTCCCTTACTCTGTTAAAATGGGTACAAATATGGATCTCAATTGGCCAGGTAGCTGTCTTCCAAATTTCTTGGCGTACCCAAGTAAGTGCTTCCAGTATGTCATCCATTTGTTGAAACATTTCAGTGGGTATTCTGTTGATTCTTGGAGCCTTGTTTTTCACTATTTCCTTCAGTGCAGCTTTGTCTTCTTCCTTCCATACCATCGGTTCTTCATCATATTCTACCTCCTGAAATAAACGAAGATTGACTAATTCTTTTTGGTGCAGTGATTCTGTGTATTCCTTCCATCTTCTTTTGATGTTTTCTGCATCATTCAACATTTTGCCCACAGAATCTCAATATTGCAACCTGAGGCTGAAATTTTTTCTTCAGTTCTTTCAGCTTGAGAAATGCCAAGAGTGTTCTTTGCTTTTGGTTTTCTAACTCCAGGTCTTTGCACATTTCATTATAGTAATTGACTTTGTCTTCTGCATCTAGTCTTTTTAGTCTTCTGTTCATCTCTTTTATCTTGTCATTTCTTCCATTGGCTTTAACTACTCTCCATTCAAGAGCAAATTCCAGAGTCTCTTCTGATATCCATTTTGATCTTTTCTTCCTTTCCTGTCTTTTTAATGACATTTTGCTTTTTTTATAGATGATGTTCTTGATGTCATCCCACAGTATATCGAATTTTCCATCATTGGTGTTCAATGCATCAAATCTGTTCTTTAGATGGTCTCTAAATTCAGGAGGGATATAATCAAGAGCATATTTCAGCTCTCATGGACTTGTTTTAATTGTCTTCAACTTCAACTTGAATTCTCATATGAGCAAATGATGGCCTGTTCCACAGTCAGTTCCTGCACTTGTTTTAGCTAAAGATATTGAGAGTCTCTATCATCAGTGTTAGGTTGCGTTCTCTAGAGAAGCAAAACCAGTAAAGCTCATGTATATATATGTATATATAGAGAGAAATTTATCTTAGGAAAATGACTCACACAGTTATAGAGGCTTGTAAGTCCCAAGTTCTTGGATCTAATGTCAAGCTGGAGGCTATTCCTGACTCATGCAGCTGCAGGAGCTGACAAACTCAAGGTTGGCAGGCAGTATACTGGCTGTTGTCTTCAGTGGATGATAAAGCCAAGATCACCAGACAGAATGGTGAATTGTTCACTCATGAACAGTTGTAAGCAGCACAACAGGATGCAGATCCACAGAAGGATATCTAATTTTCCCAGTATGTCCATATATTTATTGGCAGCAGGACATACCCATAGGGAAACTCCCTTCAATGGATTGGCTGCTCAAAGCTGTGGTGGTTAAGTTTGTGTGTCAACGTGGCTAGGCCTGGTTGAGTGGCTGGGCAGCTGGATGTAGTATTCTCCATGATGAGACTGGTAATCAACTCCATGGTGGAATCTACTGTGAGCAGCTGAGTAGCTGCCTTAGGGATGTGGAGAAGCCTTGGGAATGGTCTCTAGCTTATGGCACACTTGAACCCTGCATCTAGTCATGTTATTGTTCAACAGCCTGCCATGCTCTGCCAACCTTGGGATTTTCAATGGACTTGAATTAATGGCCTGACACATGGTTTGGTAACATCAGAATTGTGCCTTTTTACTTGTCAGCCTTGAGCTTGGCAACCTCAGCAGCCAGCAGCTGTCTGAGTGAAGAAAAGCCTCTAGCTTCAGTGGGCTGGGAGCAAGAGGCAGAGCTGAAGCCCAAGGTTGAGGGGCTTTCACCCAGCCCCTAAAGCCTGGCACTTTGAACTTGGACTTCTAGCCTCCCAAACTGTGAGAGAATAAACTCCTGTTTGTTCAAGCCATCACATTTGTGGTATATTCTTGTCAGAGCATCATTAGGTAACCAGAACAGAATATGGTACTGAGAGAGTGAGGTGCTGCTCTGGCAGATACCTAAAATGTGGAAACAGGAGTGAAGTGTGTCCTTGACCTGTGACCCTGGCAGAGAGACCTCGGTATGTGGCACAAGAGGTGACAGCAGGAGAGCCAAGAGACCAGAATGAAAGACGGTAGTAGCAGAGCCCAGAGACTGGCATTAAACAGCAACAGGCTTACCATCCCATAGAGGAGAAAGCCGGGTGCCATTGGGTAGGCAGCTTCCTGGTGGAGTGGGTTGCCTTCAGGCATTAATTGATAGAAGAGATCAGCATGAGATGAAGTAGCAGATTGGTTGGCCCACAGAGCAAGAAAGCTGAGTGTCCTTTGGACAGGAGGATTTCCAGCAGAGTGAGTTGCCCTCAGGCATTAATTGGCAGAAGCAGAGAGACTAAGGAAATGGGAAGCAGAGATGCCTCAGCCTCAAGGGTAGGACCATGGCCTTTGGGGGTGCAACCACCACAGCCCACTAGGTTTCAAAAATCCAGACCTTCACCAACTTGGTTCTGGAGTGTGGGGCTGCTCGTTCATGTGAGCTGGTGAGATGGAGTCATAGCCGCTGGCCAAGAGTGAGGGGGCAGGGCTGCCATGCCCAAGAGGGAGAGGAACAGGACCCACCAGGCCAAGGGCATGAGGTTGCCACTGAGGAACTAGGGGACTGGAGCCACCCAGTGAAGGAGATCTGTACAGATACCACCCATTGAAGATCTGTACAGGTGCCAAGTTGACAAG
>NW_006922651.1:331617-333104 GCF_000298275.1 Orycteropus afer afer
CCTCCTTGGGTGTCCAAGGTGGTATCACTATGGAAGTAGATTGCCCAGCCTTCCTTCTGAGGAGTGGCTGGTGGGTTTGAACTGCCAGCCTTCTGGTTTGCAGTCAAGTGTCTTAGGCACTACGCTGGTTACCTAGTGCTGCTCTAACAGAAATATCACAGATGGGATGGCTTTAACAAACAGGAGTTTATTCTCTTAAAATATTGGAGGATAGAAGTCCAAGTTCAAAATGCCATGCTCTAAGGCCTGGGTGAAAGCCCCTCAACCTTGGGCTTCAGCCCTGCCTCCTGCTCCTGGTCCACTGAAGCTGACAGCTTTTCTTCACTCAGGCAGCTGCTGGCTACTGAGGCTGATTAATCCAAGGTCAACAAGTAAAAAGGTACAGTTCCAATATTACCAACCAACATGGCAGGCCACTAATTAAAGTCCAGAGGAAGTCCCAAGATTGGCATGGCATGGCAGGCTTTTGAACAATGACTTGGCTACATGTAGGGTTCAAGCGTGCCAAAAAGCTAGAGACCAATCCCAAAGTTTCTCCATATACAGGAAGCAGACCACATCCCTAAAGCAGCTATGCAGCTGCTAGTGGCAGATTCCACCATGGAGTTGATTGTCAGTTTCATCATGAGGAATAACTACCATCAGCTGCCCAGCCACTCAAAACCAGGTCCAGCCAAGTTGACATATAACCTTAACTACCGCATGTTCCAAGATTTAAGTCTGTAGTATGTTGAGATCTATAATCTAGGTTTGAATTCCCTGGATTCTTTGATGTCCTGTGTTCCAAGGTTGGAACAGAGCTATTTGTGGGTCTGTGATCAGGGAGTGAGAGATAAGGTAACTTATTAAGTGTCTGTGATCCAATGATTGAATCTGTAGTATTTTGGTGTCTGTGGTTTCTGATCCTTCAGGGTCTTTTGACATTGAATTGAATCTTAGGTATTTGGTAGTCTGTGTTTAGAGTGTGAGGTTTTTTAACTCTTTGAGGGTCTGCATGGCAACAAATCAGTCCTAGGTATTTTGTGTCTATATAAGAGGGTAAGCAATCACAAATACTTAAAGATGTTTGAATATGAGGTAATGGGTTCTGTGTTCATGGAGTAAGGTCTTTTTTAGTTTGTTCTCTTTTTTGTTTTTATTATGATTTGGGTGAAAGTTTACAGAGTAAATTGGTTTTCCATTCAACAATTCATACACATTTTGATTTGTGACATTGATTGCAATTCCCACACTGGAACAGCATTCTTCTCTCTTCCTCCATGTGTTTACCATTTCCATTTGTGCTTCTTTCCTATCCCTTGGCAAATGCTGCCATTTTGATCTCATATGATTGGTTGTTCTAAGGAGAGGTACCTCCCTGGTGTATTTGTTCACCTTATAGGCCTGTTGATTGTTTGGCTGAAAGATGAGCCACAGGGGTGACTTCATTTCCAGGTTTGAAGGGTGTCTAAAAACCACAGTCTTGGGGATTCCACCAGTTTCTATCA
>NW_006922651.1:334079-334804 GCF_000298275.1 Orycteropus afer afer
ATGTTGTCAGAAGGGACCATTCCTTGGAGAAGGATGTCATGCTTGGTAGGGTGGAGGTCGACGAAAGAGGGGGAGGCCTTCAATGAGATGGATTGACATGGTGGCTGTGATGATGGGCTTAAGTATAGCAGGGATCATGGAGCTGGCGTGGGATCGGGCAGTGTTTCATTCTGCTGTGCATGGGGTTGCTATGAGTCAGAAATGACTCGACGGCACCTAACAACAACATTATTGCTGGATTGTATATCTAATAATATTTGCTTTTGTTGCCTTTAACACTTTGTGTGTGTGTGTGTGTGTCCTTTAGGTGCAACTTTACAGAGCAGGGTTTGTTTTACATTCAACATTACATGTAACTTTAGTTTCACTGCCCATTTACCATCCCCAACCCTAACCTAGTCTCTTCCTCTCCCTGCCCAGTAACCCCCTCTCGCCCTGTGCCTCTCATAGTTATGCTCTCCTGTGAGTCCTGCATTTCCCACATGTGAATGTTGCCCCTCTGGTTCCCTGTGGTCTATTGCTCCAAGGGATGAATTTCCTTAGAGAATGTGGGTGCATCACCCTGGGTTGAGTGGTCTGTGTGTATATCTTATTCACTATTGGGCTGAGAGCCAGCCCCTGGGAATGAGTTTTATTCCAGGCCCAGAATGTATCCCAGGGCCATAGTATTGGGTGTCTCACCAGACTCCATCCAACCAGTAATTCTGGTCATTATTGAGTTTTTG
>NW_006922651.1:335552-336373 GCF_000298275.1 Orycteropus afer afer
TTATTTCACTCAGCATAATGTCCTCCAGGCTCATTCACGTTGTGAGATGATTTGAGTATCCTTCATTCTCCTTTAATGTAGCATAGTATTCCATTGTGTGAGTGTACCATAATTTGGTTATCCATTCATCCGTTGATGGACATTTAGGTTCTTTCCTTCTCTTTGCTATAGTGAATTGTTGTCTTTAATTCTTGTATTCCTCTCAGTGTCTTCCTTTACCTTGATCATTTTGTGCTGACTTACCCCTTATTATATATTGTCTTTCCCTTCCCCCAGCTTAATATATGTCCACTCTTTATATAGTGATTTACCTTCTCTTACACTCCCACCTCTAGTAACCTCCAAAGAATGCTGCGTTCTGTGTGTAAACCTTTTCTTGACTTTTTACAATAGTGGTCTCATACAAAATTTGTCCTTTCATGATTGACTAATTTCATTCAGCATAATATCTTCTAGGTTCATCCATGTTATGTGGTGTGTCCTGGTAATTTCCAAGAGGGTTTGTAATTTCCCTTTGGATGAGTTTGGAGAAACAAAAAAATCTGTCAGGGTGTCCCATCACCAGTATGAGTTTTATTAAGAATAAGAGGGAAAAAAACAAAGTCAAGAGAAAGGGAGAGAGAAAAAGTTTACAAAGTGATAGATAAAAGGTAGACACAGGCTTACACAACTTGTTAGAGGCTTCTTCTGATCCAGTGGGCATCTGGGCTGGAATGGATCCAAGAATATCCACAAAAACCCACCCATCTTTTGGGAATATTTATACCTGATTCTGGAGGATTGAGGATGGGGTCTACGTGACCAGGACTGGAAGGCTACAT
>NW_006922651.1:337080-338332 GCF_000298275.1 Orycteropus afer afer
GGCACTTGACTGCTAAACAGAAGGCTGGCGGTTCAAACCCACAAACCACTCCTCAGAAGGAAGTTTGGGCAATTTACTTCCATTGAGATACTACTTCGGAAACCCAAGGAGGGGTCGCTATGAGTTGAGTCTGACTCAACAACACATAACAAGAACAATAACAACAATTAATGCTGGGATAAGGTGGTATATCATTGTTGTTTTAATTTTCATATCCCCAATGACTAATGGTCATGGGCATTTCTTCATGTGTTTCTTGGTCACCTGAATGTCTTCTCTTCATGTCTTCTGCCTATGTTTTAATTTGGTTGTTTGTTGTTTTGTTGTTGAGGTGTTGAAGTTGTCTATAAACTTTAGACAGCAGTCATTGCCAGTTTTTTCCCCAAAATCTGTAGATTGTCTTACTCTTTTTGAGCAGTCTTTTGATGTGCATTAGAATTTAATTTCTTGAAGGTCCCATTTGTCTGGTTTACTTTCTGCTGTTTGTGCATTTTCAGTTATGTTTAATAGCCTCTTTTTGCCATAAATTTGGCCCCCTAAGTTTGCCTCAACTTTTTCTTTGATGATCTTTATAGTTTTAGCTTTTACATTTACGTTATTGATCCATCTATTTTTGAAGTTTTTGAGGTTTCTGATAATTGTCTTTTTAGTCTCATCTTTACCACAACGTTCTTTACCAAAATGTCAAGGACTAGATGGTTTTGTGCAGGGTATGTAAAAATATATCAAGTCTCTTTTTTTTGTTATAGAAATTTTCTTCCTCTGTAGTCAATTTTAGTATATTTTGGGTCAGTGATGGATCAATTTTTTTATTATGATTTGGGTGAAAGTTTACAGAGTAAATTCATTTTACATACAACAATTCATACACATTTTGTTTCATGACATTGATTGCAATCTCCATAATGTAATAGCTCTCTTCCCACTCCCTCCCTGTGATTATCTTTTCTCTTTGTCATAAATCCCTGCCCTCTGAGCTATCTCCCTGTGCAAATACTGCCCTTCTCATCTCACATAGTTGATTGTTCTGGGTGTATTTACCTGGTGTTAATGTTCACCATATATGCCAGTCTGTTGTTTGGTTGGAAGCCATGGAAGTGAGTTCAATTCCAGGCCCAAAGTGTGACTAGAGGCCATAGTATCGTGGGTAGAGTATACCCATTCCGTGAAAGGAGGGTTGGGCAATCTACTTCCATAGTAATACTGCCACGGAAACCCAAGGAGGGGTCACTATGAGTCAGATCTGACTCAG
>NW_006922651.1:338570-339415 GCF_000298275.1 Orycteropus afer afer
TTTGTTATTACTGATAATGCAGTACTATGTATGTAAAAGTGTTTATCTTTGTTGTCTGCACCTCTTATGCACCTATCTGTGTCTTTTCCTATTATTGTGTTGGTCACTTGCTTTTGGTATATTGCCTTTCTCTTCACCCAAATCAGTACTTGTCTCTTAGCTATGTAGCAATTTTCCCTCCCTTCCCCTCCCCTCCCATCCCAGGTAACCAATAAAGAAAGTTTCCTTCCCCAAGGGACTTGCAGACCAGGTGATCCTCAGCCTATTTGTCCAGGAGACCAGAAGAACTAGATGATACCCAGCTACCACTATCAACCACTCAGAGGGGGATTGGTGTAGGAGATCCCAGATAGAGTGCAAGAACAATGTGGAACAAAATTCAAAATCAAATCAAAACAAAACAAAAAGACCAGGTTTGCTGGTCTGATAGAGCCTGGTGACACCCCTGAGACTAGGGCCCCTTACTACCCTTCTGGTCTGGAATTTAACACACTCCTGTGACTTCCAGCCAAACAATAGACATATATATAGGATGAACATTTACATCAGGTATATAGATACACTACTTGGAGTGATCAATCATGGGATAACAGAAAGGCAGTGTTTGCACAGGGAGACAGTTCAGGGGGCAAGAGTGCATGGGAGGGAGTTCCGGCAAGATGGCGGACTAGGCAGAAGGACTGCACGACCCTCTTCAACAAAGAAAAGGGAAACCAATTAACACAGACACAGAAGATAATCTTGGACCCATGAGCCTTGAAGGGAAAGATACAAAAGTGGACTAAACCCCAACTAGCAGAAGAATTTGCATGAAAATACCAAAAAAAGGAGACACACGGAGCTGC
>NW_006922652.1:0-5606 GCF_000298275.1 Orycteropus afer afer
CGCCTCTAGTAATTGGTTTTGTCTGCTCGAGCTGCTCTTTGAAATCTTTTGTTCAGCTCTTTTATCTTGTCATTTCTTCCATTTGCTTTAGCTACCCTCCGCTCAAGGGCAAGTGTCAGAGTCTCTTCTGTCATCCCCTTTGATCTTCTCTTCTTTTCTTGTCTTTTTAGTGATCTCTTGCTTTCTTCATGGATAGTGTTTTTGATATCCTCCCACAATTCTTCTGGTTTCCGGTCGTTGGTGTTCAATGCAACAAATCTGTTCTTTAGATGATCTCTAAATTCAGGAGGTATATATTCAAGATCCTTTTTGGCTCTCTTGGACTTGTTTTAATTGTCTTTAACTTCAAGTTGAACTTGCATATGAGTAGTTGATGGTCTGTTCCACAATCAACTCTTGGCCTGGTTTTGGCAGAAGATACTGAGCTTTTCCACAGCCTCTTGCCACAGATGCAGTCAATCTGATTTCTGTGTGTTCCATTTGGTGAAATCCACGCGTACAGCTGCCATTTGTGTTGTTGAAAAAAGGTGTTTGCAATGAACAAGTCGTTGGTCTTGCAAAATTCTACCATGTGAGTTCCAGAATTATTTCTGTCACCAAGGCCAAATTTTCCAACTACAGGTGATTCTTCTTTGTTTCCAACTTTTGCATTCCAGTCACCAGTGATAATTAACACATCCTGATTGCATGTTCGGTCAATTTCAGACTGCAGAAGTTGATAAAAATCTTCAATTTCCTCATCTTTGGCTTTGGTGGTTGGGGCATAAATTTGAATAACAGTCCTATTAATGGGTCTTCCTTGTAGGTGTATGGATATTATCCTATCACTGACAGCATTGTACTTCAGAATAGATCTTGAAACATCCTTTGTGATGATGAATGCCACACCATTCCTCTTCAAACTGTCATCCCCAGCATAACAGATAACATGGTTGTCTGATTCAAAATGGCCAAAAACAGTCCATTTCAGCTCACTAATGCCAAGGATATCCATCTTTTTTTTTCCATTTCATTTTTGACAACTTTCAATTTTCCTAGATTCATACTTCATACATTCCATGTTCTGATGATTAATGGATGTCTACAGCTGTTTCTCTTCAATTTGAGTGGTGCCACATCAGCAAATGGAGGTCTCAAAAGCTTAACCTTATCCATAGGAGTAAGGCTGGGTTTACTTCAATGATGCAGCTCTTTCCCTGTCTTATTTTGAGAGCCTTCTAACCTAACTGGACTATTCATAAATTGCACAATAATGTATCAAATAGTGTTTCTTTGCTATTCATAAGGTTTTCCCTGGCTAATTCTTTGAGAAATGGATGACTTCCTCCTTCTTCCTACTCTGTCTCAGTCTGTAAGCTGGGCTGATACCTGTGCACCATGTACATCCTGCTGGGTTTGAAACACCAGTGGCTCAGCCTCAAAACTCACATCAGCACATCACCACGGTAGGACAAACCAACAGACAAGTTTGTCTCCCTGTTGGAAACCTCTCGTACCACCCTTACCTGGGTCCCTGCGGCTGACTGCTCCTTTGTCCCAGTTCCTGGGTCTTTTAATCCCCTTTCTCCCACTCTCCCATCCTGCTGCTTTGAACGTGCCTGGGTTCTCTCTCCTCACCTGGATCCCTGCAGCTGACTGCTGAGCAATGTCTAATAACATATAATTTAAATGTTTCTAAATATGGAAGGGAGCTTGCTAGTCATGAAAAGCACTACTTGATTTTATGGAATTCTCAGACATTTGAATCAGTCATCCTCTTTCCTAGTATTGCACTTCTTTTTTAGTATTGCTTATTTTCTCTATTTCAAACCTAGCCTTCCATTTTCTCTTCTCAGAATAAATTATTTTGGGCTCTTTTTTAAAAAAAAATTGTCAATGAAGAAGAGTTTGAATGCTTTGTTCAACTTAAGAAGCTCTCCAAAGGAATTAAAAAAAAAAAAAAAAAAAGATTTGGCTGAGTATATAGTCTGTTTGGGAATTTTTAATGTGATCAATGAAAAATAAGTTTCAAATTTGAAATATTGCAAAACAATGATGGATATATTTCAGATATTTGAAAAGACTATCCTTTGTTTAATTTATAATTACATACATGCAGACCTCCTCCCATCTCAGACCATACACACTCCTTAATAATGTTTTTTGTACTAATGTTAACTGAAAAAAATATACTTCCCATGTATACTTGAATGTAATGGTAATAGTAATGACATAAACAGCTAGCAAAACTAAAATTACATCTTTAAATTACAATATATCACAGCCTGAATGTATTTACATTTACACAGTTTCATGTAGTTAACGTGGTGGAACAAAGGGAGTCAGTTCAGCAGAAGATAGTTGGTGGCTCACCTGATGGTCACATCCTGCTGCACTGCCTCCTGCATCTGGACCCAGGCTGCAGTGGGTTAGAGGGCAGCACCACAGAGTTGGGCAATGGCCCACTTTCTGGGAACTCAGCAACCTGACAAACTGTAATGACACAAAGAGGTGGGTGTGAACCAGGAAGATCCATGCATTGGGTGACACTGGTATCACCCCCTCTGATTGTGTCACCCAGTACACTCTCTGAACCCTCATAGTGACACCACTGTTGTATTCATTCTGTACAGAAATTCACTTTATAAGCTTAATTAGATTTAGGTTAAGCATTTTGGCAAGAACACATCATATGTGATGGTAAGGAGCCTTGATGGAGCACTGAATAAGCACTCCACTACTAACTTAAAGGTGGGCAGTTCAAACCACCAACTGCTTCACCAGAGAAAGATGTGACAATTTGCTTCCCTAAAGATTAAAACAAACAAAAATACAAATCCCTTATAGTCCAGTCCATTTTCCTACACATAATGACCCTATAGGACAGAGTAGAACTGTCCATGGGGTCTGTAGGGTTGCAATGAGTCGGACTCAACAGCAACAAGTATTTATACTTCATTTTGCCTAACATCAGGAGACAGACGACAAGTCATCAGCCTATTACTAATGATATCATGAGGAAAAGGAGGAGACAAGCAGATTTCTCCATTATACAGGTCCATTTATAGTGCAATCTCTAGGTTAACACTAGATGAAGTCCTCCTGAAACTTAAAAGGGGATCAACCTCACTATAGTGAAAGGAATTAATCCTGGTTTTGTCAACAAGTATCATATTTGAAAATAACATTGCTCACTGAGGATTTTTATAGCTTTCAGTTTTGCAGCATAATGTATCTAACATGTTTTTTTTTGTTGTTGTTGTTGTTGTTGTCATGTGCCATCAACTCAGACCTGACTCATAGTGACCCATCCTTGGGTTTCTGAGGCAGTATCACCACAAGGTAGATTGCCCAACCTTCCTTCCGAGGAGTGGCTTGTGGGTTTGAACCGCCAGCCTCCTGGTTAGCAGTCAAGTGCCTTAGGCACTATGCTACCAGTGCTGACTCTGAAATATATTGCTCTCATCTGGATGATATGATAATTAGATTTAAAGATCAGTTAATAATTTACAATACCAGATTGAGCACTTTATATTACCCAGATGTGGAATATATTATGCAGCATTTTCTTTATTTTAATTTTATTTATTTATATAATTGTGCTTTGATTACAAATTTACAGAGCAGAACTTGTTTTACATTCAAAGGTTCATGTACATTTGGTTTCACTCCTCAATTACCATCCTCAAACCTCACCCACTCTCCTCTTCTCCCTTCCCTGTGACGCCTCCATTCCTGTGTCCTTCTTAGCTATGCACTTCTGTCTGTTCTGTTCAGCTTTCCCTCCATGTGAATGCTGCCCCTCGGGTGCCCCATGGCTGATTGCTCCAAGGGGTGTATCTCCATAGAATAGGTGGGTGCATTGCCCTGGGTTGGGTGCTCTGCATGTTAGTCTTACTACTATTGGGCTGAGAGCCAGACCTTGGGAGTGTGTTTTATCCCAGTCCTGAAGTGTTTCCCAGGGCCATAGTCTTGGGGGTCCTACCAGACTCCATCTGACCAGTAATTCTGGTCATTATTGTGTTTTTGAATTTTGTCCTCTCACTCTCTCCAGGATCTCCAGTTTTGATACCTTCCCAAGTGATTAGCATTGATAGCCGAATTACCCAACATTTTCAAGGAAAGTTAACTTAGCTTTGAAAAGACTAAGAGAAAGCATGAGTTAATCAGTCTAGTTAAAAAAATGTTTTGGATTCAGTTAAGACTTTCATACCTACTTCTTTGAAAAGAAGCTAAAATATGGGAGCTCTGGTGGTGTAGTGCCTAAGGCATTTGACTGCTAACCAGAAGGCTGGCAGTTGAAATTCACTCCTCAGAAAGAAGACTGGGCAATCGCATTGCTATGAGTCAGAATCAACTCGACAGCAGTGAGTTTGTTCTTTTTGTTTTGTTTTGTTTTCCTACTTCATATATAGTTAGGAATAATTTCTGTGTGCTCACTGGAAAACTCATAAAAATCAATTGCAAATATGTGGAAGGAGATTTTAAACTAACCTTAATAAACCACTTGCCATATAGTTGATTTCTGACTCATGGTAACCCCATGTGTATCATAACTGTGCTCTATAGGATCTTCATGGAAACAGTAAAGCACCTCTTCTGAAGTGCCTCTGGATGGTTTTGAACCACAAACTTTTGAGTTGTGCCACTCAGGGGCTCCAACTTTAATTGGCTTATTAAAAAATACAATAACACGATGTCTCATTAAATTTCCATGGGAAAAAAAAGGTTGGTTTGTCAAATATTTCATATTATTGTTATTGTTTTAAATTTAAATAACCATAATATATGTTATAAGAATTATATTTCAGTGTTCCGGTAAGGTGGCAGAACAGGCAGAAAGACTGCACAGACCCTCTTCAACAAAGAAAAGGGAAACCAATTAACACAGACACAGAAGATAATTTTAGACCCCAGAGCCTTGAAGGGGAGGATATAGAAGTGGATTAAACCCTAACTAGCAGAAGAATTTGCATGAAAACACCAAAAAAGGAGACATGTGGAGCTGTGGTCTGGCAGTGATCCTGATGACACAGACAGCTTGGAGATTCCCGAGTGGTAGTAGGACCTAAGAATTAACCTAAAAATTAGCCCTGCTAATGAGGGACTGCATGGAGGACTGTGCACGGTGGCTGGGGAATAAACGGAGAAGGTGAAGAGAAAGCCAGGTGGAGCTGTGGACTTTTGCCGGTGTGGAGGACACTGCCATTTTGAAGGTTTAAAAGCAGATTGATTATTTTGGATATCTAAAGAGACAGCACTCTCGCAGATTCCTGGGGCTTAAGAACATGTTCTGCTTTCCAGCAACGCCAACGTCACTTCGGACCCGCAAGACTGAAAAGTTTTTTGATGGTTGTTCAATTGTAATTTTTGTCTAATTAAGTGGGAGACAACAACAGTCCCAATAAGACACAACAAAACCCACACCTCCTGCAACTTCACTTACTGAGCGAGAGCCACTACCTCCTTCCCCATCAACAGGCCAATGATAAAAAACCACCAAGAAAAGCCTGAATCACCTTTGGCTGCTCTTCACAAACAGTTAATGGAGATCTAAATACAACAAAGCCAGGATGCCTCAGAGACAACAACCATCACAGTCCACACAAAGAAGCAGGATAAAGTGG
>NW_006922652.1:5765-6847 GCF_000298275.1 Orycteropus afer afer
AAATACAAGAACAAAATGACAAAGTAAACGAAAAATTAGAAATGATTCTAAATCTACAGACAGAAATCCAAAAGATTAATACTAAATTGGCAGAAATAGATAACACATTGGAAGGGCAAAGAAGAAGAATTGATGCGATGGAAGACAGAATTAATGAGATGGAAGAAAAATACCTGAATACTTCTTTGGAAAGGAATCAATCAGAAAAAAAAATCAAAACAAAATGAAGAAAGTCTAAGGTTCATGTGGGATACTATCAAAAGGAATAACTTAGGTGTCATTGGAATTCCAGAACAGGAAGAGAAAAACAAAACCACTGAGAAAATTGTCCAAGATTTGCTGGAGAACTTCCCTGGTATGAGGAAAGAGAATATATCCATTCAGGAAGTCCAACAAACCCCAAACAGGATAGAATCCAAAAGAAAATCACCAAGACACATCACCATCAAACTCATCAAAACCTAGACAAAGACAGAATCCTGAAAGCAGCACAAGAAAAACAAAAAGTTACCTACAAAGGACAGCCAGTAAGAATAAGCTCTGATATCTCAGCAGAAACCATGCAAGCGAGAAGGCAATGGGATGGATATATAAAACCCTGAAAGAGAAAAATTTTCAACCAAGAATTATATACCCAGCAAAATTGTCCCTCAAATATGATGGTTGTTTGTCAAATATTAGGAGATTTCCAGATAAGCAGAAACTAAGGGAATTTGTTAAAACCAGACCAACCTTACAAGACATGCTAAAGGGAATCCTTTGAACAGAGAAGCAAAAATAGCAAATAACAAGTGACCATTAATATACAAGATGACTAACCCAGAAACCACAGCTATGGACACATCCAAAGTAAAATGAGCCTACAAGACTGTAAACAGAGAACCAGAAACATCAATTGGCAGGTGAGGACAACTACAAACAAAAAGAAGGAAAAGACTGTGTAGCTACAGAACTTCTAAATGGTGAGGAACTTAAGAGAGTTGAAAGATAGAATGGACTGTTCTAAACTCGGGGACAAAATTATAAATCACAGGGTAACCTCAAAGAAAAATGATAAACCTTCACATCACAATAAAAAAGAG
>NW_006922652.1:36659-49443 GCF_000298275.1 Orycteropus afer afer
ATCTTCTGTGTCTGTGTTAATTGGTTTCCCTTTTCTTTGTTGAAGAGGGTCTGTGCAATCCTTCTGCCTAGTCCGCCATTTTGCCGGAACCCCTCTTCCCCTTTTTTGACCCTCTACTTGACCAAGCATGATATCCTTCCCCAGGGATTGGTCCCTGCTGATAACGTGACCAAATTATGGGAGATGAAATCGGGCCATTTTTGCTTTTAAGGAACATTCTGGCTGTACTTCCTCCAAGACAGATTTGTTTGTCCTTCTAGCAGTTCATGGTACATTCAATATTTTTTGCCAACACCACAATTTGAATGCCTCAATTCATCTGCAGTCTTCCTTATTCATTGTCCAGCTCATGCATGCATTTGAGGCTATAGAAAATATCATGCCTTGGGGAAAGTGCATCTTAGTCCTCAAACTGACATCTTTGCTCTTTAACACTGTGAAGAGGTCTTTTGCAGATTTGCCCAACATGAAGTTTTATTTCTTGACTGCTATTTCCATACATGCTGATTGTAAACTGAAGTAAAAAGAAATCCCTGACAAGTTCAATCTTTTCTCCATTTATCACTATGCTGGTTATTGGCCCATTTGTGAAGATTTTAGTGTTCTTTATGCTGAGATGTATCAGACAGTGTTTCTCTGCTATTCATAAGGTTTTCCCTGTCCAATTCTTTGAGAAGTGGATGGCCTCTTCCTTCTCCCTAGTCTGTCTCAGTCTGTAAGCCATGCTGAAACCTGTGCACCATGTGCAACTCTGCTGGCCTTTGAAACACTGGTGGCACAGCCTCAAGCTCACAGCAACATGCCACCACAGTATGACAAACCAACAGACAAGTTTGTCTCCCTTAGCTGTTCAAAACCTCTCCAACCTGCCCTTATCTGGATCCCTGCTGCTGTTTCCTCACTCTGTCCTTGTCCTCCTGGCTTTTCTATCCTTTACCCCACTTTCCTGCTGCCTCAGGGTGGGGCCTGGGTCCCTCCCCTTACCTGGATCCCTGTGAGAAGAACACACTTGACATTTCTCAAGCTGAAAGAACTGAGGAAAAATATTAAGCTTCGAGTTTCTATACTGAAAGATTCTATGGGCAAAATATTGAATGATGCAGGAAGCACCAAAAGAAGATGGAAGGAATACACAGAGTCACTGCACCAAAAAGAACTGGTAGAACTTCATCCATTTCAGGAGGTGGCATATGATCAAGAACCAATGGTACTGAAGGAAGAAGTTGAAGCTGCCCTGAAGGAACTGGCAAAGAACAAGGCTCCAGGAATTGATGGAATACCCATTTAGATGTTTCAACAAACACATGCCCCACTGGAGGCACTCACTTGGTTATGTCAAGAGATTTGAAAGACAGCTACATGGCCAACTGACTGGAAGAGATCCATATTTGCACCCATTCCAAAGAAAAGCGATTCCACAGAATGTGGAAATTATTGAACAATATCATTACTATCACACACAAGTAAAATCTTACTGAAGATAATTCAAAGATGGTTGCAGCAGTATATTGACAGAGAACTTCCAGAGGTGAAGCTGGATTCAGAAGAGGATGTGGAACAAGTTGCTGATGTCAGATGGATCTTGGCTCAAAGTAAAGAATACCAGAAGATGTTTACTTGTGTTTTATTGACTATGCAAAAGCATTTGATTATGTGGATCATAATCATAATATTGAATGATGCAGGATCCATTGTTATGTGGATCATAACAAACTGTGGATAACATTGAGAAGAATGGGAATTCCAGAACACTTAATTGTACTCATGAGGAACCTGTACCTAGACCAGGAGGCTGTTGTTCAAACAGAACAAGGGGACACTGCATGGTTTAAAATCAAGAAGGGAGTGCATCAGGGTTGTATTCTTTCACCATACTTATTCAATCTATATGCTGAGCAAATAATCTGAGTAGCTTGACTATATGAAGAAGAACGTGGCATCAAGATTTGAAGAAGAATCATTAACAATCTGCAATACACTGATGACACAGCTTTGCTTGCTGAAAGTGAGGATGACTTGAAGCACTTTTTGATGAAGATTGAAGAATTCAGTCGCAGTATGGATTACATCTCAATATTAAGAAAACAAAAATCCTCACAACTGGACCTATAGGTAGCATCATGATAAATGGAGAAAAGATTGAAGTTGTCAAAGACTTCACATTGCTTGGTTCACATTTATTGGTTCTAC
The DNA here is from genome assembly GCF_000298275.1 of Orycteropus afer afer. Classification (NCBI taxonomy): domain Eukaryota; kingdom Metazoa; phylum Chordata; class Mammalia; order Tubulidentata; family Orycteropodidae; genus Orycteropus; species Orycteropus afer. Next base: position 38,850 of record NW_006922652.1, read on the forward strand.
AATCGATGTCAATGGAAGCAGCAGTCAGGACATCAGACGACATATAGCACTGGGCAAGTCAGCTGCAAGGGACTTCTTTCAAGTGCTGAGAGCAAAGATGTCTCCTGAGGACTAAGGTGCGCCTGACACAAGCTATGATATTTTCAATTGCCTCATATGCATGTGAGAGCTAGACAATTAATAAGGAAGACTGAAGAAGAACTGATGCTTTTGAGTTGTGGTGCTAGTGAAGAATGTTGAAAGTACCATGGACTGCTAAAAGAACTAACATATCTACCCTAGAGGAAGTGCAGCCAGAATGCTCCTTGGAAGCAAGAAAGGCTAGACTTTGTCTCACCTACTTTGGTCATGTTATCAGAAGGGATCATTCCCTGGAAAGGATGTCATGCTTGGTAAGGTGGAGGGTCAACGAAAGAAGGGAAGGGAAGGCCCTCAACCAGATGGATTGACACAGTGGTTGTGGTGATGGGCTCAAGTATAGCAAAGATCACAGAGCTGGCGTGGGACTAGGTGGTGTTTTGTTCTGCTGTACATAAGGTGCCTATGAGTCGGAGATGACTCAACAGCACCTAACCACAACAACAATATGCTGAGATGTAATCCATACTGGATGTTGTACTCTTTGATCTTCAGTGTAAGTGCTTCAAGTCTTCTTCAAGCAAGGTTGAGTCACCTGAATATTGCAAGTTGTTATTAAGTCTTCCTCCAATCCTGTTGCTGTATTCTTCTTCATATAGTCCAGCTTCTTGGATTATTTACTCAGTATACAAATTGAATAAGTATGCTGAAAGGATATAACCCTGACACACACCCTTCCTGATTTTCAACCATGCTGTTCTTTTCAAATGACTGCCTCTTGGTCTATGTACAGGTTCCTCATGAACATAATTTAGAATTCTGGAATCCCCATTTTTGCAACGTTATCCATAATTTGTTATGATCTGCATAGTGTAATGCTTTTGCAGAGTCAATAAAACACAGGTAAACATCTTTCAGTTATTCTCTATTTTCAGCCAAGATCCATCTGTCAGCAGCAATGATATCTCTCTTCGCATGTCCTCCTCTGAATCCAACTTGAATTTCTGGCAGTTTCCTGTTGATGTACTGCTGCAATTATTTTTAAGTTATCTTCAGCAAGATTTTACTTGCATGTGATATTAATCATACTGTTCAATAATTTCCACAGAATTTTGTAGGACTGCTACCAGCCAAATACAGCACAATTTGAGTAGCAACATAAATAAGGTAAACAGTAGTTTATAATCCATCAAATAAAATAGAAATTGATAAGTCCATACTGATAATAAATAAGTAAACCATAAATAAATACATAAGGAAGAAGAGAGTGCCTTCCTTACAATAAAATAACAAAACAAAACAAAAAAACCTCTTTTGCTGTGAAGTCGAATTCTGACTCACAGCAACCCTATAATGCCAACTCATAAATGGGGAAGTAGTGAAGTTGAAAAAATCACCATTTTGCAATGATCATAATAAAGACTTATTCAAGCAAGAATAATCAATCAATAACATGTATTTGACTGAAAAGGACCTCTTTGGCAAGAAATAAGCATATTTTTCAAAAATATAGAAGAATTGTTTGTGGTTATAGAGAAAAAGGTGGAATAGTAAAGAGACAAAGAGAAATGAGGAAGTTCACCTAGAATGTAATTCCTGTCTTCAGCGGTAAGTCTTCAAAGAAGATTTAAATGGCTGGAATCTACCTGAACTGATAAAAACAAGAATAATGTTAAAATTTTGTTTTGACTATATTCTGAGTTTCTGTCATTTAAAAAATACTATATACTGGGATATTTTCTGGGCCTGGAATAAAACTCACTCTCAGGGGCTGGCTCTCAGCCCAATAGTAAGCAAGATGTACACGCAGACCACTCAACCCAGGGTGACACACTCACATACTCTATGGAAATGCATCCCTTGGAGCAATCGCCACAACCACGGGGCACCAGAAGGGCGCACATGGGGCACCAGAGGGGCAACATTCGCATGGAGGAAATGCAGGACACACAGGCGTACTGAGATGAGCAGGGGGGGAAGGGGGTTACTAGGCAGAGATGGCAGGAGACTGGGTTAGGGTTGGGGATGGTAAATTGGGAGTGAAACTGAATGTACAAGTAATGTTGAATGTAAAACAAACTCTGCTCTGTGAAATTTTTTTTTTTTTTTTTGAAATACTATATATGCAAAATCTTACTGGTTGGTGACTAATACACTTATTATGAAGTCCTTAATTATTATATCTATTTCTATATATATAAATTTACCAGATTACATTTGAGGTCTCTAGGTGACACAAATAAGTTTGTGCTCAATTACTAACCTAAATGCTGGCAGTTCAAACCCACCCAGTGGCACCGCAGAAGAAAGGCCTGGCCATCTGGTTCCATAGATTAAACTACAGGAAAAAAAAAAAAAACCCGTTGCCAATTTCAACTCCTAAAGATTCTATAGGATAGAGTAGAATTGTCCCATAAGGTGTCCAAGGCTGTAAATCTTTTCTGAAGTAAATCGCTACATCTTCCTTTCCCTCAGTGTTTGATTGGGTTCCAACTGCAAGCCTTCTCAGCAGTCTAGCGCTTAACACAGCACGACGAGGGCTCCTTTCAATGAAAATTACAGCCATGAAAACCCAGTTCTACTCTGTCACACGTGGGGTTATCTTAAGTCCGAATAGACTCAATGAAAACGAGTTTTTTAAGAATAAGAATGTCTACTTCCGTAGTGATATGGCCTGGGGAACCCAAGGAGGGGTCGTTATGAGTCGGGTCCTATTCAACACACATAACGTCCCCACCTCAGATCAATTAAAACAAAATTTCCCCCCTTTGTTATCTCCCCGCCACCCATGACAGCCTGAGCCGCACATGCGCAGTCAGTCTCGCGTTCAGTGCCGCCCCTAAAGGAAAGCCGGGCCTCTAATCGCGCGCCACCAGGCTTGGAAACTGTGGGACAGCGCAGGCGCACTCGGAAGCCTTCGCGAAGCTGCGCCTCTTCCTCTCTCGGGTCCTGGGCCCTAGGTATGCAAAGTGTCTTTAGGCTTGGCAGGCGCTGAAGAGGCGGGGGCCGTAGACCCCAGCCAAGGCTCAACAGCACGGAGGTGCAGGATCTTGCCGAGGGCCCTGGGCTAGGCGCCGCTAGCAGCGCCGGCCCCGGGGCCCCCAGAACCCCCAACCCTACGCCGGCCTGCGCCCCGGCCCAACAGCTGACCCTGCTGGTGATGCGCCCAAGTGGAGGGCAGGACGAGGCTGCGGCGGGGGGCGTTCTTAGGCAGGCGATAGGCAAGCCAGTTAAAAACCTGTATGACTTGGCGGGGGATGGCGAGGAGGAGGCGGGTGACGATGAAACAGACTTGCTGGACACTTCCGATCCCCCGGGGGGAGGCGAGAGCACGGCTAGTTTGGAGGATCTGGAGGACGAGGAGACCCATTCCGGGGGCGAGGGCGGCAGCGGAGGGGCCCGGAGACGCGGCAGCGGCGGGGACAGCACGAGCAAGACCTGCACCTACGAGGGCTGCAGCGAGACGACGAGCCAGGTGGCCAAGCAGCGCAAGCCGTGGATGTGCAAGAAGCACCGCAATAAGATGTACAAGGACAAGTACAAAAAGAAAAAAAGCGACCAGGCTCTGAACTGTGGTGGGTCAGCCTCGACATCCTGCGCAGGGAACGTCAAGCTGGAGGTATGGAATTTTAGCGAGGGCACTGGAGGGTGAGAGATGGAGGGAGAAACCCATTCCCAGGGCCTCTTCATCTTCCAAACAGGCCAGATTGCAGTGGCTGGACTTGTGGCTGAGAGTTAGTAAGTGCTTACCCAAAATTAAAGTTCGTACTAAAGTGTTTGTTGCACCCTTCTGATAGGTGAATAAATTTAAAAGAAAATATGATAAATCAGCATACGTGTCATTTGAAATAGCAGGGATATGGGCTAGAAAGATAGATGGTAAATGATTGATGTGTTCCATCACTAAAACCAGGAAAACCAAACTCACTGCCATCGAGTGAATTCTGACTCATAGAGACCCCTTCTTGGGTTTCTGAGGTGGTATCTATCACTACGGAAGTAGATTGACCAACCTTCCTTTCCAGGAGTTTAATAACCTGTTCAAAACCAGAGAGTCAGCAATTGAAGGAGCAGGAATTTGCAGCTTGAAGTTCTACTTCAGAGCCCTGGCTCTAACCTTTGGCACAGTTCAAATAAATTCAAGTCTTTTTGAGCCAGGCCCTATTTTCAGTTTTATTCTTTAGTAATACTAAGAACTGGGTACTAAAAAAGGGGGTATGAGAACCACCAGAGCTCCCAGTTTCATCACTAAAGGGGCAGGCAAAAAGACTTAATCTAGATTAAATTGGTACCTTGGAAAAGAAGGTAATCGCTTCCTAATTTCAGTACCCTATTCTCAATAAGAAAGGAGCTCTGATAGCACAACTTTTAGGTTGCTACACATAAGCAGATATTTTTATTTGTCTGCTAACCAGAAGGTTGGCTGTTGGCACCTACCAGCTGCTTCGAGGGAGAAAGTTGAGGCAGTCTAGTTCCACAAAGGTTTATAGCCTTATAAACCCTATGGGGCAGTTCTGCACCGTCACTGAGAGTAGGAATCAACTGGATGGAAGTGGGTTTGGTTTATTTTCAGTGTAGCAGCAGCCCAGCTGGCAGCAGTGGTTCGACATTCAGCTGCTGACTGAAAAAGGTCAGTAGTTGGAACCCACCAACTTTGGGGGAGAAAGATGTGGCAGTCTGCTTCCATAAAGATTAATACCAAAACCAAACTTACTGCCGTCGAGTCGGATCTGACTCACAGCAACCCCTCCTTGGGTTTCTGAGGCAGTATCACTAAGGAAGTAGATTGCCCAACCTTCCTTCCGAGGATTACAGCCTTGGAAATCTTCTACTGTCTGTGGGGTCACTTTGAGCTGGAATCGCTGGACAGCATTCTCGGTATACTGCTCTCAGTACCACAGTTCTTAGTATCCTGCTTTCACTACCCCTTTTTGGGTACCCAGTTCTTAGTACTGCTAAAGAATAAAATTAAAAATAGGGCCTGGCTCAAAAAGACTTGAATTTATTTGAACTGTGCCAAAGGTTAGAGCCAGGGCTCTGAAGTGGAACTTGAAGCTTTAGCATCATCTGTAAAACGAGCATTAAGATAGTACCTACTCCATAGTGTTGCTATAAAGATGTGAGAGATTTTATAGTGTCTAAATAGTAAAATTCTATAGCCATTAGTCATTATTATTTTATATTTTTATTAACAGTGTGTTTTTAGGGAGCTCTGGTGGTGTAGTGTCTAAGGCATTTGACTGCTAACCAGAAGGCCGGCAGTTCAAATCCACCAGCTACTCCTGGCAAAGAAGGTTGGGCAATCTACTTCCATAGTGATACCACCTTGGAAACCTAAGGAGGAGTCGCAACGAGTCGAAATCAACTCGACGGCAGTGAGTTTGGTTGTTTGGTGTTTTTGTTATACTTTTAGGTTGCTACACATAAGCAGATATTTTATCCTGTGTTTTTCTCCTTTCAATCAAAGCTATGATCTTTCAGTGCAGAGAGAATTCAACTGAATTTTGTTAAAAGTGATCAAGAAGTTAATTTTAAAAACTGAAAGCTGTCCTAGACTGTATTCTAAAAGTCTTTAAATTTCTTAGTTTCTAAGCAGCTGCCCCATTGCTAAAATTTTAAACTTTGGAATTGTTTACATATTTAATAGTCCAAGTATTTCTAAAATCTACAGTCGCCAACATTTCACGCTTAATTGATACTAGTTAGGGTACTGAGTAACTTTACTTCCACTTTTATCACATTGAAGGTTAATCGGTTTAAGAATGTGATAAAACGTAATGAACCCTCTTCCAAAAAAAGTACATTATGTAGGTGTAAAATTTTGCATACAGATTCATGAGGTTCAAGACCCCTGTGGATCTTAAGTTAAAGACTCTCTCTACCCATATCCTTGTAAAATAATCTTTTGCTAAATCTTAGGTTAGAAGGAATTATGAAAATAAGCATTTCAATGTAGAATGAAAATGGGTAAAGTGATCATATCCCTCTTTACGTTCTAAAGATACTCGTTTACTTCAAAATTCTTTTCAGAGAGAAAAGATTACTTCTTTTTAAAGAAGAGTTATTTTACCTATGGCAACTTTCATTTTTTAACTACCAGCATTTACATCTACAGTTTGAGGAAAATGTATATAAGGCAAGTAGATACTGAATTACAGCCTTTCTTTCCCCTCAAATAAAGCTTTAATAGTTTTCCTAAGTTAAAATAATTCACATGATTTTTTAAGATCCCTGGGTGGTACACATACTCTGTGCTGGACTACTAACCACAGCTTTGGTGGTTCAGATCCACCCAGCAGCACCGTGGAGGAAGGCCAGGCGATCTACTTCATAAGATTAAAAGAACAAAACCCAAGCCTGTGGCCGTGCAGTTGACTCTGACTCACGGTTCTGACTGTGTGTGTTATAAAATAGAACTGAGCTCCTTGGCTGTAATCTTCATGGAAACAGACCACCAGGCCTTTCTTCCATGACATTGCTGAGTAGGTTTAAACTGCCAGTCTTTAGGTTAGTATATGAATTCAAACCACTCGTACCGCCCAGGGACCTTTTCATAAGATTACATCTATTGAAAACCCTATGGAACAGTTCTCTCACACACATGGGGTTGCCATGAGTCAAAATTGACTCCTGGGCAATAGGTTAGATTTTTGGTTTTGCATGATTTTTTAGGGAGAGAATTGCAATAAGCAGCAAATAATGGCCTATTATTCTTGTCAGAACACATTACCAGGTTCTGAGGAGGTTATACAGAGCTGTAAGTCTTTATCTTTGTTGAACTGAGTGTAAAGGAAAATTACTAACAGTGTCGGTCAGGATAGAATAAGATCATCCTTATTCTATCTACTACTAATATGTAGTACTACTTTAGAGGGTCAGAGGGTTGATAGATCATTATAGGCTGAGATACTCTAGAAGCCTTTACAGAGGAAGTACAACTCTGCAGAAGCCAGAAAGGATGGCTAATAGTTTATGCTAAATTGTGTGCCAGGCCCTGTGCTATGATGTAAATGGATTCTCACAACCCCTCTGCAAAGACACAGATACTGTATTTTACATTCATAGAAACTAAGGCATAAAAAGGTGAGTGCATACATCCAGCAATTAAGGACTCAAACTCAAACATTCTAATTCTAGAGCTTCAGTCTTTCCCTCTATCCTATACTGCTTTTCTAGAATTCTGATAGGTAAGGGGAAAAGGAGAACATTTTAAGAACAGAAGAACAGGAATGAAGAAGCTATGTGTGGAAAGATAGTAAGTAGCCCATTCTACCTAAAGTAGAATATTTGTTTGAAAAAGTCATGAAAGATAAATTTAGAGAGATAGGTTGAAGCCAATTTTTATATGAATGCCATGGTATGGAATTTGAGTTTGAAGTCTTTAAATGAAAGTTTCTAATTAGAGAGTGTGGTATTCATGAGTGGTGCAAATGGTTCGACGTGTGGCTAGTAACCGAAAGGTTGATGGTTTGAATCCACCCAGAGGTGCCTCGGAAGATGCACCATGGAATGCCCATGGAAGACTAGAATTTCAGCTATTTAAAATGTGTTTCTTACAGAAATCACAGTTAAGGAACAAGGCCTGGCACTCTACTTCTGGAAAATCAGCCATTGAAACCCAACAGAGCACAGTTCTACTCTGAATCAACTCCATGGCAACTGGTTTGGTTTGGGTTTGTAATTAGGGAGTAGTGGGCTAAAGATGTTTTGGGCATCCAAATATGATCAATGCCCATGGAAGCAGCAGTCAAGAAATCAAATGATGTGTTGCACTGGGCAAACCAGCTGTAAAAGACTTCTTTAAAGTGTTAAGGAGCAAAGATAGGCCTTTAAAGACTAAGGTACCCTTGACCTAAGTCATTGTTTTTTCATTAACTTCATATGCTGGACAGTGAGTAAAGAAGACTGCAGAAGAATTGATGCATTGGAATTGTGGTGTTAGTGAAGAATGTTGAATTGGACTGCCAGTGGACTGGCAGAAGAACCAACAAATCTGTCTTGGAAGAAGTGCTCCTTAAAAGCAAGAATGGCCAGACTCCGTCTCTCGTATTTTGGTCATGTTATTTGGAGGGACCAGTCTCTGGAGAAGGATATCATGCTTGTTAAAGTAGAGCATAAGGAAAAAGGGAAGAACTCCAACGAGATGTATTGACACAGTGGCTGCAACAGTGGGTTCAAATTTACCTCAAGTGGACACATGCCCTTGAGAGAACAATTATGGGAGAAGGAAGGGCACCTTATGCACAGGGAGACAGCTTAGGGGGCAGGAGAGTATGGAGGGATGGACACTGGGAAGTGGTACCTTGGGGAGGAAATTGGAGGGGAGCTGTTGCATTGTGGTAAATTGTGGTCAATGACATGAGACAAAGTATATGTGAACTGCTGTATCGAGAGTGAATTTGCTCTGTAAATCTTCACCCAAATCTAAATAAAATAAAATTAAAAAAAAAAAAAAAAACCAGTGGGTTCAAGCATAGCAAGGATTGTAATGATGGCACAGGATGGGCCAGTGTTTCATTCTGTGATACACACGGTCGCTATGATTTGACACTGACTCAGTAGCACCTAACTACAACAGCAATCTTTTGCGGTAGATTAAAGTTGAAGCCCTATAGATTTAGAAACTCTTTACATCATCATAAGGAGCCCTGGTGGTGCAGTGGTTAAGAACTTGGCTGCTAACCAAGGTCACCAGTTAGAACCAATCCGTCTCTCTGCAGAAGAAAGATGAGGCATTCTGCTTCCATAAAGATATACAGCCTTAGAAATCCTTTAAGGGTCACTGTGAGTCAGAATCCACAGGTTTCATTTTTTGATTTTTGGCAGATCGTTATAGCAGGTCTGGTATGTGGTGAAGGGGTTTTTTGCCAGGGTATGAGCAGCAAGATTAGAATTTCAGCTTGAAAATGTGTTTCTTATAGAAATCACTGTAAGGAATGAGTATATATAATATTTAGTCCATGTATCTAGGAACTATGCTATGTGAGGTGCAGATAAAAAAATAAGGATAAAAAAATTCACTTTTGAATTATGTTAATTATCCTTAAATATTTGAAAAGCTGTTGTTTAGAAGAAGTGGTAGATTTATCTTGTATAGTTCTCACAAGGATGTGTATTTCAGCTCATCCTAAATAAAAGCAACCTAAGTATTAGAGCTTTTCGAAACCAAAGCAGAGTGTCTCATATAAAATAAGGTGGAGATCAGCACAATACCACTAAGGCATAGAAAGATATTGAGAGGTGCACAAGAGTTATAGAAAAAAAAGGTAAATACTATTCTATACGTAATCCTGCAATATCAGTAATAACAAACGATAATCTACAAGTAGGCAGACATCCAAGCTGAACAGGTTTGGGTAGGCAAACAGGACTACACCCACAACCATATTACAGGTTTGGCAAAGGATATTTCCACATACATATTTGTACATGCTGTAAATATATCCATATATATAGTAAAGCAAATGGGCAAAATTGTGAAAATTTCTTAGCCATAACCAAACACCTTTTGGGAATATGTCACTGGGCTTGGGGGCTTAGGACCATAGTCTCAGGGTACAGCTAAGATAAGAACATGTAAGGTGTGACTGTTGGTCTCCCTGTCTGGAGGAAAGAAGAGTGAAGAAAAGCATACTCAAGGGAACAATTAGTCTAAAGGAATAATTGACCACCTGAACCTCAGCCTCCACGATCCTGAGATCAGAAAAACTAGATGGTGCCTGGCTACCTCATGACTGCTCTGATCAGGACCACAGAAGGTCTGCACAGAATGGGAGAAAAATGTGGAACAAAATTCAAAATCATAAAAATACATTTTTTTACAAAAATTGTAATAGAGACAGGTAGAATCCCCGTAGACACTCTTCAAACATGGAACTGAACCCACCCCCTGGGATAACTTCCCAGCCATGCCTATAAAGTGAACAGTAGCACTTGTTGGAACTTAAGCCTCAGAATAATCAACCATATGAGACAAAAATGGCAGCATTTGCCCCAAAACAAAGCTCAGAAAGCAGGGAGGGGCAGGAAAGAAGGACAAATGGAAACAGAGAACCCAGAGAGCAAACAGGAAGAGTGCTATTATAGCAAGGGATTGTGATTAATGTTATGAAGCAAAATGTTTATAAATTGTGAAATGGGAAACTAATGTGCTCTGTAATCTTTAACTCAAACCAAGTAATGCCTCTAACATTTTATCAGGACCATAGTACCAGAAACAGTCAAAATTTGTAGAAGATTGGACTAGATGAATCAAGGTGATTTCAACTAAAAGTTTCTATGATTTTGTGATACTAACATTCTGGATCTACATATTGCTTTGTTTCAGGTTGGAAGGATTTAGAGTACTTCATCATCAAATCAGTTTTAGCATTCTATTTATGTTGTTGTTGTTATGTGCCGTCGAGTCGGCCCTGACTCATAACGACCCCTCCTTGGGTTTCCAAGGCAGTATCACTACGGAAGTAGGATTGCCCAACCTTCCTTCTGAGGAGTGGCTGGTGGGTTTGAACCGCCA
>NW_006922652.1:55398-57109 GCF_000298275.1 Orycteropus afer afer
TTCTGTGTCTGTGTTAATTGGTTTCCCTTTTCTTTGTTGAAGAGGGTCTGTGCAATCCTTCTGCCTAGTCCGCCATCTTGCCCCGCCTCTTAAAGCAATATTTTTAAGCAATACTTCTACATCCCTCCTTTTTTTCCTCTTAAGGAGCTCTGGTGGTGTAGTACCTAAGACATTTGACTACTAAACTGAAGGCTAGAGGTTCAAACTACCCAGCCACTCCACGGAAGGAAGACTGGGCAATCTACTTCTGTAAAGATTTACTGTCTTGGAAACCCAAAAGGGGTCACTATGAGTTGGAATCGACTTGATGGCAGTGAGTTTGGTTTTTATTTTCTGTTAATTGAGTAAAAAGCTTTCAATTTCAGTGCCTTGTTAGTAATATGTAAGTTATCCCTGTATAAGAATATTCCACCCAAAGACACTTTTTTTGGCCTGGATAACTTTATGTGAAACTATTGAATATATTCAATTTCCACAGGACATTTTTTTTGTCATATTAAAAATACCACACAGGTAACTCTTTGCCCCTCCCTTCCTACCTGTGCCACACTATTGTCTTCCATCAAATGACTGAGAATCTAGATGAAAATCCTAGATTTATGTTTCTATAGAGAAAAAGGAAGTGAGGGAGAAGTGTAAGTGTCAACATCTTTCTTACCTATGACAACCAGGGGCTTTCCCGAAGTCCTGTAGGGATTGGGCAAGAAGAAGAGGAGCAAAAACTTGGTCATTATATCATTAAAATGTCTGTAACTGTGAATTATTATATTAACTATTAACCTATTTGCATTTTTATCATTTATCCCAGGAAAGTGCAGATAACATACTCTCCATTGTTAAACAAAGAACAGGATCTTTTGGGGATCGTCCTGCAAGACCTACTCTTTTAGAACAAGTATTAAATCAAAAAAGACTGGTAAATATCTGTTCGTAAAGTATTTATAAATGGAACTATTTAGATTGTTGAGATTTTAAAACTTGTTAAACTGGTCATCAGAATTGGATTATGCCTCTTTGCCAACGCACACTGGAATCTCAATCTCTCAAGACTATGAGCAGGGGCACTTTTAATCTTATTTCTTCATCGACTACAACTTAACTATCTGAGCAAGATGGGATTTTGAAACACTGTCCTTATACTGAATTCTGAGATAGGTTGAGTAATTCTTTAATGGTATTGAGGTATAATTTAATTAGGATCTCTGTAGTATATTTGATAGAAGACATTAGAATTGAATCAGGAAAGGAGAGATTATTCAATAAAAAATAGAATAATTGGGTAATAATTTGAGGGAAAAAAACAATTTAGTTCATCACATCATAATATACATCATTTTAAATTCCTGAGAGAAAGAATTTTAATTTTTTTTCAAAAAAGGGACAAAGTAGAATTGGGGCTTTAAATATCTCAAAAATCTGAAATGAGAATCTTCTGTCTTAAAAGAAATAGAGAAAACCACAACGAAAAGATTAAAAATTTGATTACATGAAAATTAATAGTATATGTCATTGGTGGCAAAAATAAAAATGCAAAATAACATAGGAAAAATATTTGCAACAAATATAAAAAACAATGGTTAATATGGTTGATGATTTTATTATATATATAAATAGATAAGGCAAAAATGTTGGCCTCCAAACATTTCAAAAGATATATATAGGGGAAATAATTGGAGGACATTTTCTTTGTTGGTTACCAGGGGTGGGAGGG
>NW_006922652.1:57509-59669 GCF_000298275.1 Orycteropus afer afer
TACTCTGTAAATCTTCACCCAAATCCTAATAAAAAAAATAAATAAAAATAAAAGATATATATAGGGGAAATAAAAGCAGAAGTACTACCATTAAATAATAGGGAAAGGTATCAATATCTATAGTAATCACACAATGAAATTATGATAACAATAAGTGAAAATTATTTAAATGATAATGTACAGTGATATGAGGGCTTAGTGAAATGGGCATTTTCATTTTGTTGATGGCATCTTGTCTTGCTACAACACTTTCAGAAAGCAGATTGGCATTGTGTATCAGGAGCCTTTAAGATGGTCATCCCATTTGACTCAGAAGTCACAGTTAATTGAAGACATTCACAGAAAATAAATCCTAAATATGGATAAAATTACATAGGCTTAAAGATGTTTCCTGAAATATATTTGTCATAAATAGTAAACAAGTTGAAACAACCTAAATGTCCAGTATTCTCTTAATAGCTAAGTAGACTAGTATACATTATTTTATAGAATATGAGGCAGTCTTTAGAATGATTTTTAAACAAAACTATTTAATTATTAGAAAATGTATTACGATATGTTAAATCTTAAAATCAGTATCTAATGATAGTATTGCAGCTTTATTTGGTTCATCTTTTTCAACTTACTGGAGCCAAAGATTCTTTTTAATGTAATAAAAAATAATAACCACAGTCTGTTATATTTTTTTTGTATGATTAGAACTGTATTTAAAATTGGCAAGTGTACAAAAATGCATTTTTTTCTGTTATTTTAGTAATGTGTTAATAAATTTATTTGTGTGTGTATATATATATATATATATACATATATACACAAACATACAGATACATATGCATATATACACATGCATACACACATATAGGAGCTCTGGTAGCGTAGTGCCAAAGGTTCTAACTAGAAGACTGGCGGTTCAAACCCACCAGCTACTCCTTGGAAGGAAGATGGGGCAATCTGCTTCCGTAGTGATACTGCCTCGGAAACCCAAGGAGGGGTTGCTATAAGTTGGGTCCAACTTGACGGCACATAACAACAACAACAACATACAAACCTGTAAAAACTCAAATTAAACTCACTGCCACTGAGTCTTTTACGACTCATAGAGACACCCTTGGGTTTTCAAGGCAGTAAATCTTTATGGAAGTAGATGGCCCCATCTTCATTCCACAGGGCAACTGGTGGGTTTGAACCAACAGCCTCCAGGTTAGTAGTTAGATGCGTTAGGTACTGTGCCGCCAGAGCGCCTTATACACACATACTGACTTTTCATTTCTTCATGAATACTCGGTAGTTCAATGGGAGAAACGTGAGTTTTAGGACTGGTCTGAAATATATTTCCATTTCTAAACTGGTATTAACTGTCCTTTTTGCTTAGCCCCCATTTTATTTATTTATTTATGTCTTTCTTGCTATAATCCTGGGCATCAGTGCTGTGCTTGGCTGTTTGTTTTTATGTGTTTCATAGAGAATACATATCAGCATATTGTTTAAAGCATTTTCTTTTGTATTGAAAGCCACTAATAACATCAGGCCTTACACATTCTTTTCAGGTTTTAGTATTTTGAAGTATGGTATCTAATTTAAAATTATTTGTTCACAGCTAAATACCAGTGTACCAGATGCATTTTTTTTTTTTGTAAGCATATTATATCTTTAATAGAGACATGTCAGAGTAATGCCATAGCATGAATGCAATCTATTCAAATAATATTAATGATATTAATAAGTATATATTTTTCTTTTTTTAAGTCATTACTAAGAAGTCCAGAAGTAGTGCACTTTTTACAGAAACAGCAACAACTATTAAGTCAGCAAGTTTTGGAACAAAGACAGCAGCAGTTTCCAGGAGCACCGGTGTGAGGGAACTTATCAAGAGCATCTGCATGTTTTTTATCTTAATGTAGTAGATGAACATATTTTTATACTAAAGTGAAATCGGTAAGATATGCCAGTGGAAAATAAACAATCATTTTCCTATAAATGTGTGTGTGCATTTGGGGATAAATTTGTGTTGCACTTTGTGCATCTAAGCCTTTCAGTTTACCATGTGTTTAAAGAAATCAGCTTATCTTTCCAAAATAACATTTAATTACAATGTTCTTTTAAACAAAATGTTCCTCTTCAGTCATTGTTACTGAAGGTAATGAAGTGGTTACTTTCTGT
>NW_006922652.1:60184-62709 GCF_000298275.1 Orycteropus afer afer
TAACCAGAAGGCTGGCGGTTCAAACCCACCAGCCACTCCTCGGAAGGAAGGTTGGGCATTCCTACTTCCGTAGTGATACTGCCTCGGAAACCCAACGAGCCGTCACTATGAGTCAGGGCCGACTCGATGGCAAATAACAACAACAACAACATAGATGTATATGAGCCAACAAATGTCAGGACAGATGATCTTTCTCACACTCATTTCCTTTTCAAAAAAGTCCTGAAAATCAGAGTAACACACTAATATTTCATCAGTGTTTTTCAGGCCTGAGCTATTTTAAGACTGTTATTACCAAGTAAATGTTCAAAGAATGATAAGTAATCTGGACACACTATTTTTTTTTCCTTATATTTTTTTCCTAGGAAAGCTTAAAAAGTTATCAGTAAGTAAAAATAAATGTCAAGAAAGTATTTCCAATGTTAGGAGAAAAGATAAGTTAGTTTCTTAAAATTTTTAACCTGGAATATGTATCAATTTAAGCATAGACATGACTGTTCTAAGAAGTACTTAAGGAAAGAAAACATGTTTTTGTTCATCTTGTATGTGTTTTATACCTGCATATCTGTGCAAAAACTCTTACCGATTCATTAAAGTGCAGTTGACCTTTGGGTTGTTCAGTTCACTTTTTCTGTTCTGTAGTTGGCTCATACTGGAAGCCGAGCAATTCACTTAACATTTGTTATTAACTGGTAGTTTGTTCTCTTATGATGTTGGGACCTTTTGGCCAAACTTTATGAATCCCTAAAGCTTATGTTACTTTTCTTGGAGGAAAAATTAAGCTTATGCTTCTGAATTCAAATAGATGTAAATGGAATGGGAAAGGAAGGAAAAGATACTGTGGATGATTTAGAAAGGCTCAGAATCTTTTCCCCAGAATCTTTTTTTAGAAAAGGATAGCTGCCCATTCATGAATTTGGATAGGAATGGGGCAGATTTCAGTACAATTAAATTATTGTCTGCCACTTTAAAATGTTTTTTATTTACTCAAATTATTAATAAAACAATGAGGTTTTTACTTGTCTGAAGTATATTATTGCATTGTATCCCCAGTTTTTATCCATCCATGTATTCATGACCTTTACAGTGTGACTTTGCAGCTCCTTCAGCTGAGAGCTTGAGTTTATTTACCTACCCCTTAAATTTGGACTGGCCTCATGGCTTGTTTTGCCAATAGAATGCAGAGAAATAATAGTATACCAGTTCTGAGTAGACTTCCAGAGGCCTCACTGGATGATGAGAGACATGTGGCCCAGCCTCCTCTGTTGCATAAGCTAAGTAGCCAGTAAGCAGCCAGACATGTGAGGCAATGCTAGAGTAGCTGTCCTCTGACAGCTGACTACAGATGTGTGAGCAAACTGAACCAAGATCAGCCAAGCCTGGCCTAGATCAGCAGAAACACCTAGTTGACCCATAGACTTGATATGTTGTTGTTAGGTGTCATCCAGTCAGTTCTGACTCATAGCGATCCTGTGTGGTGATGGGGTTAGTTGCTATTTAGTCATAGTGATACTGTGTTCAACAAAACAAAAGACTGCCTGGTCCTGCACCATCCTTACAGTCTTTACTGTGCTTGAGCCCAACATCATAGCCACCGTCAGTCCATCTTTTTGAGGGTCTTCCCTTTTTTTACTGACCCTCTATTTTACCAAGCATGATGTCCTTCACCAGAGACTGGTGTCTTGTAACAACCTGACCAACGTATGTGAGGCAGAGTCAGGCCATTCTGGCTTCTAAGGAGCATTCTGGCTGTACTTCTTCCAAGACAGATTTGTTGGTTCTTCTGGCAGTCTATGGTGGTTTCAGTTTTCTTCACCAGTACCACAATTCAAATGCATCAGTTTTCCAATCTTCCTTACTCATTATCCACGTTTCAAATACATGTGAGGCTTTTGAAAATACCATCACTTGGGTAAGGCACACCTTAGTCTTCACTTTTTAAAAAAAAAAAAAAAACACTTTAAAGAAGTCTTTTGCAACACATTTGCCCAATGCAGTACATCTTTTGATTTCTTTTTATTTTTCTCTCTTTCTGACACACACCTTGGAAAGCAATTATTATTATTTTTTAATTGTGATTTACAAAGCAGATTCATTTTACTCTCAAGAATTCATGCACATGTGGTTCCATGGCCTTGATTACAATCCCAACAATAAAAAGCTCTCCTCCCATCTCCTCCCTATGACCACCACTTACCTGTGTCCTTAACTATACATTCCTATCTCTCTGTTGTTGTTAAGTGCCGTCAAGTCGTTTCCGACTCATAGCGACCCCATGCACAGCAGAACGAAACACTGCCCGATCCCGCGCCAGCCCCACCATCCCTGCCATACTTGAGCCCATCATCGCAGCCGCTGTGTCAATCCATCTCGTTGAAGGCCTCCCCCTCTTTCGTCGACCCTCCACCCTACCAAGCATGACATCCTTCTCCAGGGAAAGGTCCCTTCTTACAACATGACCAAAACAGGTGAGACGAAGTCTGGCCATTCTTGCTTCCAAGGAGCATTCTGGCTGCACTTCCTCC
>NW_006922652.1:64403-82838 GCF_000298275.1 Orycteropus afer afer
TTCTTTAGATGATCTCTAAATTCAGGAGGGATATATTCAAGATCATATTTTGGCTCTCTTGGACTTGTTTTAATTGTCTTTTTCCTATCTCTCTAGCTTTCCCTCTATGCAGTGATGCACTTCTGATCACTCACAGTCGATTAACTTAAGGAGTGCATCTCCCTAGGGTAGGTGTTCTGCTTATAGGCATTTCTACTGTTTGGCTGAGAACTAATCCATGGAAGTGAGTCCAATTCCATGCCTGAAGGATAACCCAGGGCCATAATCTAGGGAGTTCTACCAGCCTTTATGCAACCAGTAATTCTGGTCATTTTTGTTTTTGAATTTTGCTCCACCTTTTTTCTCCCACTCTCCAGGATCTCCAATTTTGATTCCTTTCCAAGCGGTTGTCATTAGTAGCTGGGCACCATCTAGTTCTTCTTGTCACAGGATTGTGAAGGCTGATGTATCTACCCATGGTCCATCAGAACCTTGGACTAATTGTTTCCATATGACTTTCTCTTTTTTTCACTCGTCTTTGCTCCAGACGAGGGTGGACCAAAAGTTGCATCTTAGATGACCACTCGAAAGCTTTTAAGACCTCAGTCACTACTCACCAAAGTAGGATGTAGAACAAGATTTTTATGTGCTGTGTTGTGTCAGTTGCACTTTATGTCCCCTGAACTGTGCTCCAGAGCCTGCAGGCCTGGTGACTCACTCCCTCAAGGTGTTTGGTTATCACTGAGAAGTTACTCCAGCTTTGTCCCCTGGTACTTCTAAAATGTGTATGGATATTTTTGTAACACAAATACACATATAAGAATGTCATCAGTCAAATCTATCTACAGTCATGGATATTTTCCCATTTGCCTACCCACACCTGATCTTCTTATCTCTCTATGCATATACACATAGATTACTGTTTGTTGTTACTGGGAATGTAGTATTGTGTATGTAATAGTATTTTCCCCATTGTCTATATCTCTATGCACATTTCTCTGTCCCTCTTTTCCCTGTTGTTAATGTGCTGGTCACACACTTATTGCCTTTTCCTTCACCAAAATCAACACATGACTCAACTAGTCAGAAATTTTCCTTTCCCCTCCCTCCCATCCCTGGTAACCAACAAAGTAAATTTCCTTCCCTGTGTAAACTTTTCCTTGACTTTTTATAATAATGGACTCACACAATATTTGTCCTTCTGTTGATGACTTACTTCACTCAGCAGAATGTTCTCCAAGCTCATCCGCATTATGAGGTATTTCACAGATTCTTCATTATTCTTTAATGTTGCATAGTATTCCATTGTGTGAATGTACCATAGTTTGGTTATCCATTCATCTGTTGATGGGCACTTAGGTTGTTTCTATCCCTTTGCAATAGCAAATAGTGCTGTGATGAAACTGGGTGTGTACATGTCTATTCATGTGCTGACTCTCACTTCCTTAGGATATATTCCTAGTATCAGAATTACTGAATCAAATAGTACTTCTATTTCCAATTTTTTAAAGGAAATGCCATACCATTTTCCACAGTGGCTGTACCATTTTAAAGTCCCACAAACAATATATGAGAGTTCCAATCTCTCCACAGCCTTGCCAGCATTTGTTATTTTCTTATTGAACTTTGCTTTTATTGCTGGGGTGAGATGATATCTCATTGTTGTTTTGATTTACAACTCTCTAATCACTAGTGATCCTGAGCATTTCCTCATGTATTTGTTGGCTGCCTGTATATCTTCTTCAGTGAAGTATCTGTTCATGTCCTTTGCCCATTTTTGAATTGGATTTTTTGTCTTTTTGATGTTGAAGAGTTAAAGTTTTCTATAAATTTTAGAGATAAGTCCCTTGTTGGATATGTCATAGCCAATTTTTTTTCCACCAGTCCTTAGGTTATCTTTTTATTCTTTCAGTGCACTTAAGAATTTAATTTTTAAAAGATGCAGTCATCTGGTTTCTCTTCCACTGCTTGTGCATCTTGGGTTATGCTTCATAGTATATTTATGCCATAGATTAAGGGCCCTAGGTTTGCCTCTACTTTATTTTTTATGAACTTCATGGTTTTGTGTTTTACATTTAGGTCTTTGATCTATTTTGAGTTCATTTTTGTGTATGGTGTGAGGTATGGATCTTGTTTCATTTTTCTGCAAGTGGATATCCAGTTTTGCCAGCACCATTTGTTAAAGAGTCTATCTCTCCCTCATTTCATGGATTTGGCCTTTTGTCAAAGATTCGTTGTCCATAGATGGATGGGGCTATTTCTGGATTCTTAATTCTGTTCCACTGCTGTTTTTCTGTCTTTGTACCAAGCCATGCCATTTTGACCACTGTGGCTGTGTAGTAGGATTTGAGATTGGAGAGTGTGAGACCTCCTACTTCAGCAGTGCTTTGCTTATCAAAGTCTCTTTCCTTTCCATATAAAATTAGTGACTGGTTTTTACATGTCCTTAAAGAATACAGATGGAATCTGGATCAGGATTGCATTGAAAATATAGATTGCTTTGGGGTAGTACTGTCATTTTCACAATATTCAGTATTCCTATCCATGAGCATGGCATGTTCTTCCGTTTATGTAGGTCTCTTGTAGTTTCTTATAACAATGTTTTGTAATTTTCTTTTTTATAGATCTCTTGTGTCCCTAATAAGATTGATTCCTAAGTATTTTATCTTTTTGGTAGCTATTGTGAATGGTATTGTTTTCCTTATTTCCAGAGATCTCTTTGTTGATGTACAGGGATCCAAATGATTTTTGTATATTGATTGCATGTTCTGCCACTTTGCTGAATCTTTCAGTTAGTTCCAGTAGTTATTTTGCTGAGTCTCACAGGTTTTCTATGTATAGGATCATGTCATCTGCAAATAAAGATAATTTTACTACTTCTTTGCCAATTTGGATGCCTTTCATTTATTTCTTGCTTTATTGCTCTGGCTAGGACTTCCAATACAATGTTAAATAGAAGTAGTGATAGATAGAGGGCATCCTGGTCTGGTTCCTATTCGCAGGGGGACTGCTTTGAGTCTTTCTCCATTGAGAATAATGTTGGCTATTGGTTTTGCATATATGCCCTTTATTATGTTGTGGAAATTTACTTATATTCCTATTTTGCTGAGAGTCTTTTTTTTTTTTTCCAATCAGAAATGGGTATTGGATATTATCATATGCCTTTCTGCATCAATTGATATGATCATATGGTTCTTTTCCTTTGTTTTATTTATGTGATGGATTACATTGATTGTTTTTCTGATGTTGAACTATCCTTGCACACCTGGCATGAATCCCACGTGGTCATGGTGTATTATTTTTATGACATGTTGTTGGTTCTGTTGGCTAGGATTTTGCTAAAAAAAAAAAAAAAAAAAAAAATGCATCTATACTCATGAGGTATATTGGCCTGTAGTTTTTCTTTTTAGTGATTTCTTTACCTGATTTTGGTATCAGGGTTATGTTTGCTTTGTTAAGAAAAAAAATGGGAGGATTCTATCCTTTTCTATGTTCTGAAGTAGTTTGAGCAGTATAGGTATCAGCTTTTCTCTGAACATTTGATAGAATTCTTCAGTGAAGCTGTCTGGGCCATGACTTTTTTATGGGGAGTTTTTTTATGACCTATTCAATTTCTTCTTTTGTTATGGGTCTGTTCAAACATTCTATCTCAGACTGTTAGTTTAGGTAAGTCTTGTGTTTCTAGAAATTCGTCCATTTCTTGTAGGTTTTCGAATTTGTTGGAGTAGACTTCTTCATAATAGTCTGTTACTCTTTTTTATTTCAGTTATGTTCTGATGTCTACCATTTCATTTATTATTCATGTTATTTGCAACTTCTTTTCTTTTTCTTTGTTATATTTCCCAGTGGTTTGTCAATTTTGTTAATCTTTTTGAAGAACCAGTTCTAGTCTTTTTTATTTTTCTCTGTTTTTTTCTTACTTTATTTCTGATCTGATCTTTATTATTTACTTTCCTCTGGATACTGTAGGTTTCTTTTGTTGCTCTCTTTCTAATTGTTGGAGTTTTTGAGTTAAGGTGTTAATTTTGAGTCTTTCTTTTTTAATATGTGCATATATTGCTGTAAAATGACAACTGAGTATTGCTTTCGCTGCATCCCAAAGGTTTTGGCAAGTTACATTTTATTTCTCATTTGTTTCTAGGAATTTTTTTTTTTTTTACTTCACACTTTTTTTCATCTGGTACCCAGTAGTTCTTGAGCAGTGTGTTACTTAGTTTCCATGTCTTAGTCTTCCTATTATTGATTTCTAATTTTATAGCATTGTGATCTGAGAAGATACTTTGTAGTATTTCAGTGTTTTTAAATTTATTGAGGCTTGTTTTATGGCCTAGTGTATAGTCTGTTCTGAACACCGATCCATGTGCACTGGAGAAGAATGTGTATTGTGCTTTTGTTGGGTGGAGTGCTTTGTATATGTCTGTGAGGTAGAGTTGATTGGTTGCTAAGATCTTCTGTATCTGTGTTAGGCTGGGTTCTCCAGAGAAGCAAAACCAGTAAAGCTTACATATACACATATAGAGAAAGAGAAATTTGTCTTAGGAAAATGGCTCACACACTTATAGAAGCTGGCAAATCCCAACTTCTTGGATCAAAGGTCAAGCTGGAGGCTTTTCTCAACTCACTCAGCTGCAGGGGCTGATGACCTCAAGGTTGGCAGGCACTATAGAGGCTGTTGACTCTGACAAATGATGAATCCAAGACCACCAGGCTGAATGGTGGATTGTTCATTCATGGACAGTTGTAGGCAGAACAACAGGATCCAGATCCATAGAAGAGTGTCTCATTTTCCCAGGATATCCATAAATATATTGGAAGTAGGCCACACCCCTAGGGAAACTCCCTTTCAAAGGTTTGGCTGCTCAAAACATATACAACCAATCTCATCATGGGAATAACCCACATCACAACTTCTTAAACCATTCAGAATTGTTGACACAAACCAAGTTGACACACAACTCCAACTATCACAGTCTACCCCTTGTCAGTTTGACAGTTGTACACATCTCCTTAACCATACATAATCGCTAAATAAGGACAAAATTATAAAGTCATATTTGCACCTAACATGATACACTAACACACGTACGATTGAAACATATTAACCCTGTTTACATTTCATAGTTCATAAGAGAAGAAAACAAAAATATTTGATGCACATATACAATGAAGAAATAGAAAAATCACACTCCTTATTCTGTAACTGGTCACGTGGTTGTAGCTGATATTCTGAACTACCTTCTTCCACCACCCATTCCATATTTCCCTTGCCCTCACAAAGCACCTCAGCTGGTCATGGTTCTTTGCCTGGTGGGGTGATCCAAACCTTCATCCCTGAAGGGTCTGGGCGATTAGTAGTCATATCAGAATTGGGTTGCTGTAATTTTCCATTAACTTTAATCACAGGGCATGGTAGTATTAACAGATGTCCTAAAAAATCTCCTGTATCCCAGATATATTCTTCTTTACTTCCATTATGTAATGGCAATCCAGTCTCCCTTTGGTAATCAGGATCTATCACACCAAATAGTACAGTAATGCCCTTCTTTGTCTGTTGATCCAGAGGCATGAGCTAAAATGGCCAGGTGGCATTCTTAACTTCCAGTTCAATACAATCAGTATTGTGTCTCCAGGAGAAGTGTTTCTCCCTCTGGGACTAATATCTCCAGACCCACAGAGCATAGGGTAGCAGGGACAGGAAGCAAAAATTTTTTCAGCGGGTCATTAGAGGTAATAGTGAGTGGTACCACTCCTGTTTCCACCCCTTGGTTCCTGGACCCGTGAATCCTGGCTATTGGAGAAACAGAACCATATATTGGACGCTGGTTCAGAGCATATACATCCTCCTGAAGAACATTGCCCCAACCCTTCAAGGTATTGCCACCTAACTGACACCGTAATTGTGTTTTCAGTAGGCCATTCCATCATTCTATCAAGCCAGCTGCTTCTGGATGATGGGAAACATGGTAAGAGCAGTGAATTCCACGAGCATAGGCCCATTGCCACACTTCATTTGCTGTAAAGTGAGTCCCTTGATCAGAGCAATGCTGTGTGGGATACCATGATGGTGGATAAGGCATTCTATAAGTCCATGGATGGTACTTTTGGCAGAAGTGTTACGTGCAGAGAAGGCGAATCCATATCCAGAATAAGTATCTATTCCAGTAAGAACAAAACTCTGTCCTTTCCATGATGGAAGTGGTCCAATGTAATCAACCTGCCACCAGGTTGCTGGCTGATTTCCCTGAGGAATGGTTCCATATTGCGGACTCAGTGTTGGTTTCTTCTGCTGGCAGATTGGGCGCTCAGCAGTGGTGGTAGCCAAATCAGCCTTGGTAAGTGGAAGTCCATGTTACTGAGCCCATGCATAACCTCTGTCCCTGCCGCCATTGCCACTTTGTTCATGAACCCAATGAGCAATGACAGGAGTAGTCAGGGAAAAAGGATGGCTGGTTTCCACTGAATGTGTCATACTAGCCACCTGATTGTTAAAGTCCTCTGCTGAGGTCACCTTTGGGTGCACATTCACATGAGACACAAATATCTTTGCTCCTTTGGCCTATTCAGAGAGATCTATCCACATACCTCTTCCCCATACATCCTTATCACCAATCTTTCAATCATGCTCCTTCCAAGTCCCAGATCATCTGGCCAAGCCATTAGCCACAGCCCATGAATCCGTATACAATCGTATGTCTGGCCATTTCTTGTTCTATGCAAAGTGAACAGCCAGATGCACACCTCAAAGTTCTGTCCATTGGGAAGATTTCCCTTCACCACTCTCTTTCAAGGAAGTCCCAGAAAGGGCTTGCGGTGCTGTTGCTGTCCACTTTTGAGTGGTGCCTCCATATCATGCAGAACCATCTGTAAACCAGGCACTAGTTTTCTCTTCCTCAGTCAAGTGATCATAAGGACCTTCCCATGAGGCCCTGCATTCAGACTGGGAGAGGGAAGGTAATGCGACTGGAGTGGAAACCATGGACATTTGGGCCACTTCCTCATGCAACTTACTTGTGCCCTCAGGTCCTGCTCGAGCCCGATCTCTGATACACCACTTCCATTTAATGATGGAGTGCTTCTGTGTACATCCAACTTTATGACTCTGTGGGTCAGATAACACCCAGTTTATGATGGGCAGCTCAGGCCTCATGGTCACTTGGTGGCCCATGGTTAGGTGTTCAGTCTCTACTAAAGCCCAGTAACAAGCCAAAAGCTGTTTCTCAAAAGGAGAGTAGTTACCTGCAGAGGATGCCAGGGCTTTGCTCCAAAATCCCAAGGGTCTGTGTTGCAATTCACCAAAAGGGACCTGCCAAAGACTCCAAACAGCATCTCTACCTGCTACAGACACTTCAAGCCCCTTAGATCAGCCAGATCATATGGCCCAAGTGGCAGAACAGCCTGCACAGCAGCCTGAACCTGTTGCAGAGCCTTCTGTTGTTCTGGGCCCCACTCAAAACTAGCAGCTTTCCAAGTCACTTGATAAATATGCTGCAGC
The DNA here is from genome assembly GCF_000298275.1 of Orycteropus afer afer. NCBI lineage: Eukaryota > Metazoa > Chordata > Mammalia > Tubulidentata > Orycteropodidae > Orycteropus > Orycteropus afer. Next base: position 71,875 of record NW_006922652.1, read on the forward strand.
AACACACCCAAATGAGGGATATGTTGCCTCCAAAATCCAAAGAGGCATACCAGACATTGTGCCTCCTTTTTCATTGTGGGGGAAGCCAGATACAATAACTTATCCTTCACTTTAGTAGGAATATCTCAAAATGCCCCATACCACTGGACCCCTAGAAATTTCACTGAGGTGGAAGGTGCCTAAATTTTTGTTGGATTAATTTCCCACACTCTAGTACACAGATATCTCACCAATAAGTCTAGAGTCATCGATACTTACTTACTAGGTCCAATCAGCATAATGTCATCAATATAATGGACCAATGTGATGTCTTGTGGAGGGGAAAGGTGATCAGGAGCTCTACAGATTAAATTATGACATAATACTGGAGAGTTGGTATATGCCTGAGGAAGCACTCTGAAATTATATTGTTGGCCTTGCTATCTGAAGACAAACTGCTTCTGATGCTCATTTGCAATTGATATTGAGAAAAAGGCATTGGCCAGATCAATAGCTGCATATCAGGTACCAGGAGCCACATCAGGAACAGCAGCTGAATTGGAGTCACCACTTGATTAAGTTTACGATAATCTACTGTCATTCTCCAAGATCCATCTGCTTTTTGTACAGGCCAGATAGGCGAATTAAATGGGGATGTGGTGGGAATCACCACTCCTGCATCCTTCAAGTCCTTGATGGTGGCAGTAATCTCTGCAACCCCTCCAGGGATGTGGTATTGCTTTTGATTTACTATTTCTCCAGGCCAAGGTAGTTCTAATGGCTTCCACTTGGTTTTTCCTACCATAAAAGTCCTTATTACACATGTCAAGGACCCAATGTGGGGATTCAGCCAATTACTCAGTGTATCTATTACAATTATGCAATCTGGAACTGGGGAAATCACTATAGGATGGGTTTGGGAACCCACTAGACCCACTGTGAGAAGCACCTTAGCTAAGACTCCATCAATAACTTGACCTCCATATGCCCTCACTCTGCCTGGTGGGCCACAATGATGCTTTGGGTCTCCAGGTATTAGTGTCAGTTCAGAGCCAGTGTTCAGTAATCCCCAAAAAGTCTGATTATTTCCTTTTCCCCAGTGAACATTCCTCTCATAAAAGGCCTCAGATCCCTTTAGGGAAAAGGGAGAAAGATAGTATAAAGTTTTGGCAACATAGTGGGGTCCTTCCTCAAGCAGACATGACCTCCCCTCCATTCAAGGTGTTGTGGGTCTGTAAACTGGCTCAAGTCTGGGAAGTGATTGAGAGGCTGAGTCTGTATTCTGGCAACTCAGTCTAGGCTGCTGTCACGTGACCTAGAATTCTTCTGTCTATACAGATCAAGTAAATATTTAGTAGGTTTGCCATGTATTTCACTACTAGGAACACCATGCCTAAGTAGCCAATGCCATAATTCCACACTAGTCAGAGTATTCTGATTACTGTTCCAACTCTGATGTCCATTATGATAACCACTCCCACCTCGTCTTTGTCGATTAACTGCTACCACTTGATCCCTACTACCATGGGGTCCAATCAGCCCCATTGTAGTTAAGCGTCTTAGTTCAATTAGGGCAGTTCCCCCTGTCAAATCTGGCTTACATAAAACTGCAATCACAGCAGTCTTCAAGGATGCTGGGATCCCTTCACAAATTTATTCCTCACCATACTGGTAAAAGTCATGCCCTCTGGACTCTCCATTTCTGGCTCTAGGGGTCTAATTTGATAAATCCATTCTAACAGGCCGATTTCCCTAAGCCTCTGGATACCTTCATCTACATTATGCCAAGGCATGTCTGGTACTTCAACTTGACTTAAGGTAGGCCACCACATAATTCATGCTTCAGTAAGCCAACCAAATAAACTATTAGATCCTTTCCTGACCTCTCGAGCTGAAACACTGAATGAAGAATCCATACTTAGTGGGCCTAAATCAATAAACTCAGACTGATTCAATGTTATATTCCTTGTACCATTATCCCACATCCTCAGTAGCCATTCCCATACATATTCTCCAGGTTTCTGCCTGTACATGTTAGCAAAATCAAATAGGTCTTTTGGGGTGTAGTGTACCACTTTCTCAGCCACACTTTGTATTTCACCTTTTGGGGCTCGCTTGGCCTTAACTTTAGTTATAGGTCTAGCAGCAACAATGGGTGTTTGCGGAAGTTCCTGAGAACATTCAGCAATGTCTTCCATGGCCTCTACCTCAGGCAATGACCCAGCAGGAACAGTTGGGTTAATCCCATAAAGCTGAATTGGAAGGGATAATGGTTTTATAGTAATCCCTTCAGATGGGAGGGATTCAACAGAATTTACAGGCTCCATATCCTCATCTTCCTAGCTATCTGTCCACATGTCCCCATTCCAGGTTTCACGATCCTATTTTTTTCCCAACCAATGCCCTCACTTTAACGTCACACATCATTCTGGGTTGGCAATTTAATTGACGTTGTAATTCAGTCACCTTCACAATAAGACTCTGTGTTTGGTTTTTGGCAATATCAGCTCTGTTACTAGAAGAAATAAGTCTTTCAGAGCCCAACTGGAAACATTGAGGTCTTTTATGCAGTACTTGAGCTGTGATTCAGCAGCCCTGAACTCATTTCGCTATTTCACCACTTTGTCTAGTGTAAGTAGGACCAACCAACCAGCTTCCTTATACTCCTCACACTGACAAAATTGCAGGAAAGTATCAAATACGTGATCAACCAGAGCCACACTTCTCAAAAGTACTTGATCTATTAGTGGTGCTATTTTGCATATTAATGTTGCCATCTCACTCCACGAATTAGCAGGGCCCTCTTTACTAATAGGGAGGGTCACCAGTGCCTTTACGATTAATCAAATTGGAGAACCAAAACAGAATTGGTGAGAACCAATTTATGAAGCCCATCCTTGTGATATTGTCTCTCTAGAACCGCTCCCAGTACTAAATGTGTTAGGCTGGGTTCTCTAAAGAAGCAAAACCAGTAAACCTTATATATACATATAGAGAAAGAGAAATTTATCTTAGGAAAATGGCTCACACACTTATAGAAGCTGGGAAGTCTCAAGTTCTTGGATCAAACCTCAAGCTGGAGGCTTTTCCCAACTCACACAGCTGCAGGGATTGATGAGCTCAAGGTTAGCAGGCAGTACCAGCTGTTGACTGCAACAAATGATAAATCCAAGATCTCCAGGACGAAGGGTGGCATTCATCAAAGCCCTGTCAACTCCACCAGCTCCCCTACAGGAGAAAGGGTAGCAGCCCTCTTCCACAAAGATCCACAAGGTCTTTCCACTTTGTGCCAAGAAGATTTGCTAAGATCTGTACTCTAGCCCACTGCTATGGTTCTGATTTGGTGTTTGGTTTATTTGGGAAGAGCTTTCCTTCTCTTTCCCTTATTCCCTCCTGGACTCCACAGTAGCTCAAGCTCCAAGAGGTCTGACCCATTTCCCTACACAGTCTTCTCCCTTGCAAGTGGCTTTAACTCACCTTGAAATCCTTCTGATCAGTCTTTAACACCTATGGGTTCCATGAAGTTTTTTTTTTTTCCCCCTCCTTGTCCTCCTTTGCATTTGTACTAGCTTCTCTTTGGGCCAGGTTGCCCCCACCCCCCACCCCACACACACACACTGGTCACTGAACTTGCTCCCTTTCCTGTCTTCATTCAATCTAAAACTGTATCTTCTCATTAACTCACTGACATCAAGTTGATTCGACTCATAGCGACCCCTCCTTGGGTTTCCAAGGTGGTATCTCTACAGAGGTAAATTGCCCAATCTTCCTTCTGAGGAGTGGCTGGTGGGTTTGAACTGCCAGCCTTCCGATTAGCAGTCAAATGCCTTAGATACTACAACATTGTTGTTGTTGTTATGTGCCATCAAGTCAGACCCAACTCATAGCGACCCCTCCTTGGGTTTCCAAGGCAGTATCACTATGGAAGTAGATTGCCCCATCTTCCTTCTGAGGAGTGGCTGATAGGTATTCCAGGATTATTATTTGTATCTGGTTCAGTGTGTTTCTCTAAATCTCTTTTGAAGAGGGGTCAGGTGGGGGTCTGTTAGTAGGATGTGATCTTGTCTTAAATCTCATGTCATTTGATTTTTTGACTGCTGCTGGGTGTTGATTGTGGATCCTGGTAAAATGAAATCCTTAACAACTTCAGTCTTATCTCCATTTATCATGATGTTGCTTATTGGTCCATTTGTGAGAATTTTTTTTTTCTTTATGTTAAGAGGCAGTCTATACTGGAGATTGTAGTCTTTGACCTTCATCAGTAAGTGCTTCAAGTCTTCTTCACTTTCACGAAGCAGGATTATGTTATCTGCGTATTGCAGGTTGTTAGTGAATCTTCTTGCAATTCTGATACTGTGTCTTCATGTAGTCCAACTTCTCAGATTATTTCCTCAGCATACAGATTGAATAAATTTGGTGAAAGGATACACCTTGATGCATCCCTTTCCTGATTTGAAACCATTCAGTATCCCCTTGTTCTGTTCAAACAACTACCTCTTGGTCTATGAACAGGTTCTTCTTGAGCACAATTAAATGTTCTGGAATTCCCATTGTTTCCAATGTTACCCATAATTTGGTATGATCTACACAGTTGAATGCCTTTGCATAGTCAATAAAACATAGGTAAACATCTTTCTGGCATTCTTTGCTTTCAGCCAAGATTCATCGACATCAGCAACAATATCCATCATTCCATGTCCTCTTCTGAGTGTGAACTATCTATAGCAAAATTTTATTTGTGTGTGATATTGTGTGATAATTTCCACATTTTCCTGGATTACCTTTCTTTGGAATGAGCACAAATAAGGCTCTCTTCCAATCAGTTGGCCAGGTAGCTGTCTTTCAAATTTCTTGGCATAAACAAGTGAGTGTTTCCAGTGCTGCATTCACTTGTCCAAATATCTCAGTGGCTGTTCTGTCAATTCCTGGAACCTTGTTGTTTTGGTTACCTCTTGTACTGCTCTAACAGAAATTACACAAATGGGTGGCTTTAACAACCAGAGTTTATTCTCACAACTTAGGAGGCTAAAAGTTGAGTTCAAAGTGCCAGCTCTAGGGGCTGGGTGAAGGCCCTTCAATGTTGGGCTTCAGCTCTGCCTCTTGCTCCCAGTCCACTGAAGCTGAGGCTTCTTTTAACTCAGACAGCTGATGGCTGCTGAGGCTGACAAACCCAAGGTAAATGAATAAAATGGCACAGTCCTAAAATTATCAAACAACATGGCAGGCCACTGGTTCAAGTCCAGGTACAATCCTAAAATTGGCAGACAACATGGCAGGCTGCTGATTTGAAGAATCGGCCACATACGGGTTCCAAGTGTGCCAAAAAGTTCAGAGACCTATCTCAATGCTTCTCCTTATATACTGGAAGCAGACCATGTCCCTAAGGCAGCTACTCAGCTCACTGCAGATTCCCATGGAGTTTATTACCAGTCTCATTACGGGGAATAACTACATCTAACTGCCCAGCCACTCAAAACTAGGCCCAGACAAGTTGACACACAACCTAAATACTACACTTGTTTTCATCAATGTCTTCAGTACAGCTTGGACTTCTTCCTTCAATACCATCTGTTCTTGATCATATGCTTCCTCCTGAAATGGTTGAACATCAACCAGCCCATTTGGTGACTCTTTGTATGCCTTCCATCTTCTTTTGACGCTTCCTGTATTGTTCAATATTTTGGCCATAGGATCCTTCAATATTGAAACTTGAGGTTTGAATTTACTTTTCAATTTTTTCATCTTGAGAAATGCCCAGTGTGTTCTTCCCTTGTGATTTTCTGACTCCAGGTCTTTGCATATTTAATTATAACTCTTTGGCTTCTCAAGCTATTCTTTGAAATCCTCTATTCAGCTCTTTTATTTTGTCACTTCTTCCATTCACTTTAACTACTCTCCATTCAAGATTAATTTTCAGAGCCTTTTCTGACATCCTTTTTGGTCTTTTCTTCCTTTCCTGTCTTTTTAATGATTTTTTGCTTTCTTCATATATGATGTCCTTGATGTCATCCAACATCTTCTTGTCTTGGATCACTGGTATTCACTGCCTCAATCTCTTCTTCAGATTGTCTCTAAATTCAGGTGGGATATAATCAAGGTCATATTTTGGCTCTCATGAACTGATTTTAATTTTCTTCAGCTTCAACTTGAACTTGCATATGAGCAATTGATCTGTTACCCAGTCAACTTTGGCCTTGTTCTGACTGATGATATTGAACTTCTCCATTATCTCTTCTTGCAGATGTAGTCAATTTGATTCCTGTGTATTCCATCTGGCAATGTCCACATGTACAGTCACCATTTATGTCGTTGAAAAGAAGTATTTGCAATGAATAAGTTGTTGGTCTTGGAAAATTCTATCATGCAATCTCTGCCATCATTTCTATCACCAAGGCCATATTTTGCAACTACCAATTCTTTGTTTCCAACTTGTGCATTCCAATCACCAGTAATTACGAATATGTCTTGATTGCATGCTTGGTTTATTTCTGACTGCAGAAGATGGTTTAAAAAAAAAAAATCTTCAGTTTCTTCAACTTTGGCTTTACTGGTTGCATAATTTGAATAATAGTAGTAGTAGTAACTGGTCTTCCTTGTAGATATATGGATATTATCCTATCACTGCCAGCATTATACTTCAGTGATAGATCTTGAAATATTCTTTTTGATGATGAATGTGATGCCATTCCTCTTCAATTTGTGTTGTATCCCAATATAGTAGACCATATGATCGATTCAAAATGGCCAATACCACTCCATTTCAGCTCACTAATGTCTAGATTAATGATCTTTATGTGTTCTATCTCATTTTTTACAATTTCCAATTTTCCTAGATTATTACTTTGTATATTCTATTTTCCAACTATTATTGGTTGTTTGCAGCTGTTTCTTCCCATTTTGAGTCATGCCACATCAGCAAATGAAGTTCTCAAAAGCTTTACTCCATCTATATCATTAAGGTCAATGCTACTTTGAGGAGGCAGCTCTTCTCCATTTGTATTTTGAGTGCTTTCCAACTCAAGGGGCTTAACTTTCAGCATTGTATCAGACAGTGTTTCCCTACTATTCGTAAGGTTTCTTCAATCCAATTTTTTCAGAAGTTGACCTAGTCGTGTCCTTCTTCCTAGTCTTTCTTAATGTGGAAGCTCTGCTGGAGTCTGTCCACCATGGGTGACCCTGCAGGTATTTGAAATACTGGTGGCATAGTGTCCAGTATCACAGCAACATGAAAGTCACCAAAGTATGAGAAACTGACAGACTAGTGATAGACTTGTAAGCAATAATAAATGCTTATTATTGTAAGTCATATATTTTTGGCATGATTTTACTCTGCATTATTTTGAGATCAGATAACTGATACACCTAGATGCTAAAGGTGTTTATTACTGCATAACATTACCAAAAAATTTAAAGGCTTAACACAACAATATATTATTATTTTCCAAAGTTTTATGCTTTGACTAGGCTCTGGTTTTTATGCTTGCAATTGATTGTTGGTTGGGGCTATAGTCATCTGAAACATGCTCAACTGTATGTTCAAGATGGACATCACTCATATGACTGGTAGTTGGTACTGGCTCTCTACTGGTAGCTTAGTCAGGGCTGCTGACTAGAGGGCCTACACATGGCTTCTCAAAGCATGGTTCTAGTTTCTGAGATGGAGCATCCCAAGGGCAGTTTATCAGAAGGCAAGAAACTGAAGAAGCAAATCTGGCTATACCCAGAACTCATAAAGAGTTTCACTTCTGCCATATTCTGTTAGAGTAATCATAGACCCTTCCCAGATTCAAGTGGCTAGAAAAATAAACTCTTGTTATTAATGGGTCATATTGCAATAGAGCATGTGGAATGGGAAATATTGTTGTGGTCACATTTGGGAACTAATCTGCCACATCTAACTTGAAAACCTTTGCCCAACTATTGAAAACCAGAGGAATCATTTATATTATCCTTATATTACAATTGAAATATTCCATTTTGGCAACTGATTTTATAGAGCAATATCTTAAACTCCATATCTATTTTCTCATTCAGATAATGAGAATAAGGGTAAGGGTGGCTGAGCAAGGTTTTGAAAAGATTAATACAAAAGCTTATTAGACATGGATAAATGAAAACTAAGAAGCTATGGTGTCAGGGCTGCAGTTGGACCAGTAACTTGAAATGGGCTAAGGAGATAGATAGGGATTAGATCGAAACAGTAAGTATGAACTAATCATTGTAGCTAAAATTAAACATTAAGTAATTTGAAATTTGCAGTACTTCTGTGAGGTAGACATTATCCTCATTTTGCATTTAAGAAAACTGAGGACTTACCCTCACTGTCATAGCTTGTGACTTAAATACCAGGCTACCAAAAACCAGTCCCACTGCCACTGAGTCAATTTTAACTCATAATGACTCTATAAAACAGAATTTAACTGCCCCATACGGTTTCCAGCACTGTAAATCTTTATGGAAGCAGACTTCCTCATCTTTCTCCCATGGAGCAGCTGGTGGGTACGAACCACTGACCTTTTGGTTAGTGAACGTTTAAACAACTGCACCACAGAACTCCTAAATGCAATGCTAAGAAGCTCAACTTTTTCTTTGTGCATAAAATTTTCTGTGGAGTTTTTTTAAAATTAAAGATTTCTAGACCTACTAAAGGAGCTCTGGTAGCATAGTGCCTAAGGCACTTGACTGCTAACCAGAAGGCTGGTAGTTCAAACCCACCAGCCACTCCTTGGAAGGAAGGTTGGGCATTCCTACTTCCATAGTGATACTGCCTCGGAAACCCAAGGAGGGGTCGCTATGAGTCAGGGCCGACTCGATGGCAAATAACAACAACAACAAGACCTACTAAATGACAATGTCTTTGTTGCTATTCCAACTCACAGAGACCCTCTTTAGGTTTCCTAGGTGGTAAATCTTTACAGAAGTAGATTGCCCAGTCTTCCTCCTGGGGAGTCGCTGGTGGGTTTGAACGGCCAACCTTATGGTTAGCAGTCAAATGCCTTAGGCATTACACCACCAGAGTTCCTTCTTTGTTGCCTAGGCATCTCGATTTTTAGTAAGTTCCCTGAAGTGAATCCTAGTAGGTAGTTGGTCGGTCATTGAGAAACAAGGCTCTATGCCAAAGATAATCAAACTTCATATGAAGTACTGTACTAGGCCTCTAAAATGGCCCTCAGTAACATCCACCCTCACCCTTGTAATTCCTCCCCACGAATGTGGGATGAACCTAGTGGCCAGCTACAAATGAAAAGAATGTAACAAAGTGATAGGATATAACTTCTGAGCTTCTGCCAGAAAGACACTGTAACTTCCATCCTGTGTGTCTTCTCTGACTTCATGCTCAGTCTGATGGAGCCACCTCTCATGCTGTGTTCAGTCTTATGGAGAGGCCCATGTGGCAAGGAACTGAGGAAGGCTTCTGTTCAACAGTTAAGGAGGAACTGAGGCTCTCAGTTTAACAGACTACAAGGAACTGGATCCTGCCAACAACCATGTCAGTGAGCTTAGAAGTGGATTCTACCCTGGTGAAGACTTCACCTGTAAGCAGATCCTTCCCCTGGTCTGGTCAACAACAATGTTTGAGCCTTGAGAGAGACCTTGAGGCAGAAGCACCCAGCTAAACTGAGCCTATATTACTGACCCATGGAAACTGATATAAGTTTGGTTTTGTAAGCTACTAGTTTAGGGGGGTAATTTGTTACACAGAAATAACTAATACAAACACTTCAAAGGAAAATAATGTCATAATTAGTCAAAGAAAAGTTTTTCTGATGTGGAAGGGGCCTATCTGGTCTATCTACCCCACAACTCCCAATACTGGAAGCACTTCTACAGAACACAATTTGGAAACAACTGAGTTAGGCAGGGACCTATAAGAGATTTTAAGTAACAAATGGATGGAGTCTTTTGGCAAGGTAGAGTGTTGTCTGTTATTATTGTGGTAGTTAAGATTATGTGTCCACTTGGCTGGGCCTGGCTTTGAGTAGCTGGGCAGCTGGATATAGTTATTCTCCATGGTGAGATTGGTAATCAGCCCTATGATGGAATCTACTGGAGCACCTGAGTCGCTGCCTTATGGATGTGATCTGCTTCCAGTATATAAAGAGAAGCGTTAAAAACGGTCTGCAGCTTTTTGGCATGCTTGGCAGCTTGCCAAGTTTCCTGCTGCTTTTGGACTGTCTCTGGACTTGAACTAGTGGCTTGCCATGTTGTTGGGTAATACTGGGACTGTGCCATTTTCTTTGTCAATCTAGGGCTTGTTAGCCTCAGCCGCCAGCAGCTGCCTGAGTGAAGAGACACCTCTAGCTCCAGTGAGCTGGGAGCAAGAGGCAGAGCTGAAGCCCAAGGTTGAGGGGCTTTCACCTAGCCCCTAGAGGTTGGCACTTTGAACTTGGACTTCTAACATTTAAAACTGTAAGAGAATAAACTCCTGTTTGTTAAGCCCACCCTATATTCCTGTCAGTGTGGCACTGAGTAATCAAACCAGTTATGGATTGAAGTGTGTCCCCAAAAAGTTATGTTGAAGTTCTAACCCTTTTACTTGTAAATATGACCCCTTGGAAACTGAGTTTTTCTTTTGTTATGTTAATGAGGTCATATTAGAATGGGATGTGTCCTGAACATAATCCCTTCTGAGTGATGCCTTATAAAAAGAGTAGAATGCACGCACACACAGAGGAGGAAGACAGAGGACAGACACCCTATGACAACACAGACCAATGCATCTATCAACAGTAAAAGATTGCCAGCAGCCACCAAAAACTAAGAGGCCCACAGAAGGAATCCACAGGCTGAGATTTGGATTTTTAGCCTCCAGGACTCTGACAAGAATTTCTTTTCTTTAAAGCCACCCTTGTGCTATCTTTTGTTATGGCAGTCCTAGATATCTAAGGCAACTATTGTTGTTGTTGTTGTTAAGTGCCGTCGAGTCGTTTCCGACTCATAGCGACCCCATGCACAGCAGAACGAAACACTGCCCGATCCCGCGC
>NW_006922652.1:84558-92734 GCF_000298275.1 Orycteropus afer afer
AAACGGAGGCTGTACACGTGGACTTCACCAGATGGAACACACAGGAATCAGATTGACTACATCTGTGGCAAGAGGTGGTGGAAAAGCTCAATATCTTCAAGGCAACTATTAATAAGTGAAAAAGAAAATGGGAGAGGTTACAATAAGTTCTGTTAAGTATCATGGATGTGAAGTGTACATCACAACTCTAGGTGGGGGCATTGAGTAGGCAGTTGGATATCTGAACTACTGTACCTGAAGCTGGGAAGAAACTTTCCAGCTGGAAATAAAGATGTGGTTGTCACATGTACATGATGACACCATCTGGGAATAGTGTACAGTGGGAAAAGATGATGAGAATTGCATCTTAGGGAAAGGCAGCACTTAGGGATGGGTTAAGGAAGATAATCAGTGAAAGAGACTGAGGGAAAAAAAAAAGAGTATGTAGGCTTCTACATATGTATGTAGGCTTCTCTCTTTCTCTCTCTTTTTTCTTTTTCCTTGGTCTCCATCACTGATTGATTATCTGCCACTCCATGGAAGGAAAGTGGGGCAATCTACTTCTGTAAAGATTTACCACCTTGGAAACCCAATGGGGGTCACTATGAGTTGGAATTGACTTGGTGGCAGTGAGTTTGGTTTTGATTTAGCCTAGAAGCCAGGAGATAAGGTGATTATCAAGAAAGCAAGAATGAGCATGACCAAAGTTGTAAAGATTTTTGTTTATTTTAAAGGACTAAAGGGTGTCTTTAATTTGGCAATTAGGAAAAACCTGGTGACCCTAGTATTTTAGAGGAGTTGTGGGGATAGAAACATTTCATTGTGTTGAAGTATAATTAAGAGGTGTCAAAGGCAAAACAATGAAAGTAGAAGAAAGGAAGCAAATAGAGGAGAGTAGAGAAAATGAGATACTGGGTAGTGCAAATGGTTACCAAGCTAGGCTGCTAACTGAAAGGTTGGAGGTTTGGATCCACCCAGAGGCACCTCAAAAGAAAGGCCTGGCAGTCTACTTGTGGAAAGTCAACCACTGAAAACCCAATGGAGCAGAGTTCTGCTCTGACAAATATGAGATCACCATGAGTTGGAATCAACTTTTCTAGCTTGTTTCAACTGGTTAGGGAAAATGAAGTTTCAATAGAACAATTTAGAATGGGAGCTACTTAAGCATAGCATGTTCATATTCTGAGGGAAAGGTCATCAGCAAATTAGAGGTTGAAGATTATGAAATAAGTCCATGAAAAGATGGAATCCAAACAACAAGAAGGAGAATTCATCATTTGAAGCTGCAGGAAAGAAGATAAAATAAGTATAATAAATCAAAACAAAACCTGTTGCTATCAAGTCAATTCCAACTCATAGCAATCCTAAAGGACAGAGTAGAGCTGCCCCATAGGGTTTCCAAGACTGTCATCTTTATAGAAGCAGATTGCTACATCTTGTGTGGAATGGCTGCTAAGTATGAACCATTGACTTTTTCAGTTAGCAGCTGAGTGCCTTAACCACTTTGTTGTCAAAACTAAAAAAACCCACTGCCATCTAGTTGATCCCTACTCAAAAGGACCCTATGGGATAGAGATGAACTGCCCCCATAGGGTTTCAAAGCCTGTAAATCTTTACAGAAACAGCCGGCCTCATCTTTCTCCCATTTATCTAATATCAGCTGGTAGGTTTGAACCCCTGACCTTTTTGTTAGCAGGCAAATGCTTTAGCCACTATGACACCAGAGCTTTTCACTTTGCCACCAGTGTTCCTTGTAGTACGTATATCAAAAAAACAAACCAAACTCACTGCCATGGAGTCAATTTTGACTCATAGCAACTGCCTTTGGGTTTCTGAGGCAGTAAATCTTTATGGAAGTAGATTGCCCCATCTTCCTTGGGTTTGAACCACCAACCTTCTGGTTAGCAGTCAAATGCCTTAGGCACTATGCCACCAGAGCTCCATTGTAAGAAGTATAAATGTGTTTTATTTGTAGTAATAAGAATAAAGGAATTCACAGCTTAAATTTTCTCAGAAAAATTATCAGAGAAGTTATCTGCTAATATATGGCAGGAAGAATACTATATGGAGGAAGGTGCTAAGGGGCTTTAGGAAAAAGGCGAAAATTAGGAACATACTTAAAGACAATGTGAGATGATAGACTAATGACAAAGCCTACTAGCATTCCCTATATCCTTTTTTTTTTCTTTTCTCCTTTCATGGTAATATTATTTTTGGCTGAGAACATGGCATACAACAATATGTATCAGTCTCACGTAATTTCATGCCTAATAATCCAGATACAAATGTTGTTGTTGTTATGTGCCGTGGAGTCGGATCCGACTCATAGCAACCCCTCCTTAGGTTTCCGAGGCAGTATCACTATGGAAGTAGATTGCCCAACCTGCCTTCCGAGGAGTGGCTGATGGGTTTGAACTGCCAGCCTTCTGGTTAGCAGTCAAGTGCCTTAGGCACTATGCTACCAGAGCTCCCAGATACAAATGTAGTATGTACAATTTCATTTATATAAGTAGAAAAACAAGTGAAACTACATTGTTAGAAGGTAGACCACTGGAAGAATGGAACCTGAAAGGAGATATGAGAGGTACTTCTGGGGATCTGGTAATACTCTTTCTGGCTCTGGATTATGCATGTGTGCTTTCTTGGTGAAAGTTCAGCAAGCTATAAATTTACAATTTTTGTACATTTCACTATATGCCTACCTGGGACCTATGGTGGCATAGTGCTTAAGGCATTTGACTGCTAACTAGAAGGTTGGCGGTTCAAATCCACCAGCTGCTCCTAGGAGCAGTAATCTATTTCCGTAGAGATACCGCCTTGAAAACCCAAGTAGGGGTTGCTGTGAGTCGAAATCAACTCGACGGCATAAGTTTGGGATTTTTTTTTTTTTTTTTTTTGGCACTTCAATTCAAAAAGGATTTTTTTTTTTTTTTTTCTAACTCTCAGCTGCTCTTGGAGCAAGTGTGGCCACATGAGTAAATTCTAGGCAAAAGTGATGTGAATGAAAGCAATGTGTACAACTTCCTAAAAAAGGAAAGTAGGCAGCCTGTTTTCCTCTTCCTCTTCCCTGCTGCTCAAAATAGACAAAGTGGCAGATCACCTCTAGAAGATGAAACAAGGAGATAAGGAACCTTTGCCTTGGATGGCCCAGAAGAGCACAGCCACCATAATAACTTCAGATCCCCTCCCTTTGAAAGAGAATTTTATAGCACTTTGCAGTTTTGAAAACAATTCTGCAATATTTACTTGTTCTTCACAATTCCAAAATGTATGCACAACAGGTATTATTTTATAAACATAGAAACAGGCTTGCAGATGTTAAGTGGCTTGCTTAAGATTACAGAGCTATTGGACTTTAGACCTTCTGATTACAAGTTACTGCATGCTGCTGCAAACATTAACCACAATGGTATCATGCTATTTGAACATACACCACGTTTTCTGGCAATGGATACACTATCATTAGGCCATAAGAATAAAACTTGTGTACGTTAAACGTTGATCTTTGAAATGTGCTATAATACAAATTTTATTTAAACTCACCCGTCTTGCTTTAGAAAGTGCACTATATTGTTGATTTATTTGAACTTCAAAACATGGCAAGGTCCATGACCATGTATAGGGTTGGCAGACAATATTTCTACAAGTGTATTTGTATGTTCTATAAGGATTTCTAGGTATATGACGGGAGCTCTGGTAGCATAGTGGCTAAGGCACTTGACTGCTAACCAGAAGGCTGGCAGTTCAAACCCACCAGCCACTCCTCGGAAGGAAGGTTGGGCAATCCTACTTCCGTAGTGATACTGCCTCGGAAACCCAAGGAGGGGTCACTATGAGTCGGGGCCGACTCGACGGCAAATAACAACAACAACAACAACAGTAGAGCTGACAAGGGACAAGGTTGTAGTCACTTCTTGGCCACAGCCAGCTATCCAGAGGGGGCTTTGGACCTGTGGGCTTGGTACCATGGTCACAGGGGACATCAAGCTCAATTGGCATAACATACTACACAAAAATAATGTTGCAATCCTGCTTTGGCAAGTAGCAACTGGGATCTTAAAAGCTAACAATCAGCCATCTCGATGCAACGATGGGTCTCTACTCATCCAGAGCAAAGAAGAATGAAGATAACCAAAGATGCGTGGAAGCAATTAGTCCAAGGGACTTGTACACCATGCAATCCTCAGCCTATATGACTATGAGACCAGAAGAGCCAGATGGTGCCCAGCTACCACTGTCAACCACTCGGAGGGGGATCTATGTAGGAGATCCTGGATACAGTGGGAGAACAATTTGGAACAAAACTCAAAATCATTAAAAAAAAAAAAAGTTTGCTAGCCTGGTAGAGTCTAGTGAAAACCCTGAGACTATGGTCCCTAGCTGCCCTTCAGGTCTGGAATTGAACCCACTCCTGTGGCTTCCAGCCAAACAAAAGACAGACATATGAGCTGGACAATTTACTTTAGGTAGCTACACTCTTTGGAGAGATCAATCATGGGAGAATAGAAGGGCTGTGTGTGCACAGGGAGACAGCTCAGGGGGCAGGAGTGCATGGGAGGGAAGGCCACAGGGAAGAGGTGACTATGGGGAAGAAGTGGGAAGAGAGCTGTTGCATTGTGGGAAATTGCAAAGTCACGAGACAAAGTGTATGTGAACTGCTGTATGGAAAATGAATTTGCTCTGTAAACTTTCACCCAAATCACAATAAAAATTAAAAACAAAAACATGGAAAGGAAAGTATTGCTGTTCCTTTTTTGAGGTGAGGTTTTTGGATGAGGAAAGAAATACAGAGAAATTAAGCAACTTAAAAAACAGGTCTTAATGATGATTAGTGGCAGAGCCAAGATTCAAACATAAATCTTCTGTCTCCAAAAATGATGCTCTTTCCACAATAGTATGTTGCTAAAAAGCTAACACTTGCAAGTGCCTAGTTTAGCATTCCAAACACACTAGGCACTTGAGTAAATGCTAACCAACTAAATTTGTTTTTAAATAGAATCTTCTGTATGCACACACTTAATTTTATAAAAATGCATAAATGTGATCATATTGTATATAGTGAGTTTTGTTTGTTTAGGCCTCCCCATTTTGTTCCTTTATTTGGTTCCTCACCCTGTCTTCCATTCGTCACTCAACTTCCAGGTAACCTATGTCAACAGCAACCTAGTATTCATTCTTCTTTATTTTTTCATTACTCATATAAGTATAAATAAATAAAAACACACATTTAACAGTGTCAGTTTTATAAAAATGTGGGCATATTATACAAATGTGTCAACATATTGCTTTTATTATGCAGCAGTACTGTGTAGAAGTCCCTCTGAGTCACTTGTTCTTAGTTGCTGTCAAGTCAGCTCCAACTCATAGTGACTCCATGTACAATAAACAGAACAAAATGTTGCCCGATCTTATAGCATATTCATTAGTAATATGTTCAGGTCCATTCCTGCAGCCAATCTAGGGGACTTATCTTCCACTACTATATCAGACGATGTTCTGTTGTGATATCATAGAATTTACACTGGCTAATTTTCAGACGTAGATTGCTAGGCCTTTCTTCCTAATCTTTCTCAGCTCCACTGAAACCTGTCCATTATGGGTGACCCTGCTGGTAGCTGAAATCCAGGTGGCATAGTTTCCAGCATCATAGCAACATGCAAGCCACCACAATATGATAAAGTGATAGAGGAGTATTGTCTGAGTCACGTATACAGTTCTATTCATTCTTTGAGGTGGCTGTGGAGCATCTCATGATGGGAATGGATCATCATACATTCAGTCATTCCCCTGCTGATGGGCATTCATTTTGTGGCCAGGTTTCTACCACTAGGAACAATGCTGAAGAAAATATCTTTGTAATGCATCCTTCCATACCAGTATGTACTGATGGTTCTATGGCCTTAGGACAGACTCTCAGAAATGGGACTGCTGGGTGGAGGGGTATGTATAGTTTTTCAGTTTTAATAGATGTTTTCTAAAAACGCCTATAACACTTGCATGTCCACCGGCAATGAGGGAGAATTTATTTTCCTCATATCTTTTCAGCAGTAGAAGTTATTGCTCTTTTTAATCTTTGCCTTTCTGATGAATATGCGCTGGTAGCACATGGTCACTTATATTACCAGTTCCCTGAATGCTTGTTGGAAATTTAGATTTGCTCTTCTGTGAATTGCCTAGTGTGGTGTAGAAGATCACTTAGTGTAGCTTTTCTACCCATAAGACTTTGTAAACTCCAAGGTGGAATTTGCCATGAGCAACTGAGGAGCTCCTGATTGCTGAAGTTGTCCACCTGGGGTATTTCTGTTGGGAGGGCACTAAACAATGTTGTGGGAGGTTCCCCCCCCCCCCGCTCTCTCTCTCTCAGGTGTTTAGAATTCTAATGTTATGATTAGTTGGTTTGGCTACTCTGCCAGGCTCAAAAGGAGGCCTCCTAGAGGCAGAGCTCTCTCTGAGGAAGATGTGCTGCTGAAAGAGACACGGGCTCCTGAGACACACTGCTGGGAAAGAGATGCAAAAGACATGCATTGCTGGGTGAGACAGCAAGGGATACTCACTGTTGGGAGAGAGACTGTGGGCTGGGAGAGAGACTGAGTGTTTTTCCTGAACTTGAATTGTAGCCTGGGGCTTCCCTAATAAACCCCGTAATCTGTGAGTTCTGTGTGGCCACTGCAGTGAATTATCAAACCCAGGAGAGAGGTGGTGGGTGCTTTGGGTGGAACGGTTGGCGAAAGGGCTGGAGGGAGGCAGCATGTCTGGCCTCGCGGGAACAGGCCTTGGGTTACTGATGGTGATTATGTCTTCCTCTTGTGCGATTAGAGGAGGTCAGAAGATGTGGCCTCCCTGCCCTTTTTGCACCTAGTCATAGCATTTTCCCATTAGCCTCCCTTTTTCTACTCAGTGTGTGAAAATCAGGTGACTATTACAAAAATTAAGTCTTTATAATTTCTATGCATTGTTTTCCAAATCCAAAATTTCTCTTCTTATTTTGTTTATGGTATCTTTTGCCAAAAAAAAAAACCCAAAAAACCTTACTGCCATCAAGTTGATTCCAACTCATAGCAACCTTATAGGATAGAGTAGAACTGTCCCCATGGGGTTTCCAAGGCTGTAAATCCTTACAGAAGCAGACTGCCACATCTTTCTCTCACAGAGTGGCTGGTGGGTTCAAACCACCAACCTTTCAATTAGCAGCTAAGTGCTTTAACACTGTGTCACCGAGTTTCCATTCTTTTGCAATATAAGACTTTAATTTTTGTATATTTCAGTATGTCTGACATTTCTCTTATGCTTCTGGGTTTCTTTGTTTAAAAGGTCTCAATTGGGTTCTGTCCAATTGCTGATGTAAAATTTCTTGTTCCTTTTTCATAGTATGGTAAAATATGATTAATATATATATATTGTCAAATAGTCCTAATTTCATTTGTATAACTGACATGGAAATTTTAGATTCTTTTTGATCATTATTACTTCCCTCAGCTTCTAACTTTCTTTAGCGAGGTAAATGATTTTTACAATTGTGACAAAAGGTGCTGTTGAATGGTACACATATTAGGACCTGTCTTAAGGCAGCAATTTATTTGAAAGTGGATTGAACTGTCATTTGTTGAGCAGACTTGTCTAACTATAGAAAAAAGTTTATTCTGTTAATGGTGATGAAAATTTGGCAATGGATATTGGTGATGGTTGTGCAACATGATTGTCTCACTGAGTTGTATACGTGAAAAATGTTGAGTTGGCAAATGTGTTATCTGTATTTTTTGGAACAATAAAAAGTATTTTGAAAAATAATGCTGTTATTGAGAGTTAACAAATTTTTTAAAAAATATTTTACTGAAAGTATTTGACATGTACAGTAATTAGGTGAATTGATCTCAATCAAGAGATGGGTTACTTTTTCCCTATTATCTGTAACATATTTATTACTCCACCCTCCAAATAATCGCTCATATTATTCTAAAGTATTAGAGATGAGATTTTTTGTTATTATTTAGAAGCAAGCAAGCAATTAATCTTTGCAATCCATTGTTGTTAACTGCCATTGAGTCAGCCCTGACTCATCGTGACCCCAATCACAGTAGAATGAAACTTACCTGTGTTGTGCCCAGGCTGTAAAGGAGAATTTCGGAAGAGAAGAAGACGCCAACCCACGCTAATGCAAATGCAATAGGACAGTTTATTAGCTAACTTAAGTCAGGGT
>NW_006922652.1:113756-123578 GCF_000298275.1 Orycteropus afer afer
CCAACAGCCAACATTATTCTCAATGGAGAGAGACTGAAACCATTCCTCTTGTGAACAGGAACCAGACAAGGATGCCCTCTATCACCACTTCTATTTAACATTGTACTGGAAGTCCTAGCCACGGCCATAAGGGAAATCAAAGGCATCCAGATTGGTAAGGAAGAAGTCAAACTATCCCTATTTGCTAATGATATGATCCTATACCTAGAAAACCCAAGAGACTCAGTCAAAAGTCTACTGGAACAAATTGAGAGATTTAGTATCAAAATTTAGCATACAAGGTCAACATCCAAGATGTTTGGGAGAAAGAAGGACTGTTTGTGCACAGGGACACAGTTCATGGGGCAGAAGTGCATGGAGAGATGGACCCAGGGAAGAGGTAACTATCAGGAGGAAGTGGGAGGGGAGCTGTTGCATTGGGGTAAGTTGTAGTCAATGTCATGAGACAACGTGTGTGTGAACTGCTGTATGGAAAGTGAATTTGCTCTGTAAATTTTCACCTAAATCACAATAAAAAAAAAGAAAGAAAGAAAGAAAAGCTTTCAAATCAAAGTAAGATATCTGTTATTAATTTTCCTCTTCAACAATCCTTATTTATTATTATTATTATTTTGTAGTGTTCCCCTCCCTCCCCTTCCACCCCTGGTAAGAATCCTTTCTTAAGATGTATTCAATAAGTGCACATGCTGATTTTTATTGTCTATTTGTAACTTGGGCTTAAGAGGACCCAAGAACATGTGCAGCAGGAAAATAGAAATGGAAAGAGCTGGGGAAAACAACCAGAAGATAATTTATGTCTTGTTTGTTTTCCTCTCTTGTATTATGTTGTGTTACCTACAGTCCTCAAATAGAACACTAGTAAGTTTCATGCCAGTTGCCTTTTGCCATAGTTGGAGTTGTGTCTCAACTTGGCTGGACCACAATTCTGTGTGGTTTAAGCAGTTGTGATGTGGTTATTCCCATGATGGGATCAGATGAATATGTTTTGAGCAGCCAATCCATTGAAAGGGACTTTCCCTAGGGGTGTGACCTGCTTCCAGTATATTTATAGACATCCTGGGAAAAGAGACACTCTTCTGTGGATTGGGATTCTGTTGTGCTGCCTACAACTGTCCGTGAGCGAACAATCCACCATTCGGCCTGGAGATCTTGGATTTGTCATTTCTTGGAGTCAACAGCCAGTATACTACCTGCCAACCTTGAGCTCCTCAGCCCCTGAAGCTGCAAGAGTCGGGAGAAGTCTCCAGCTTGACGTGGAAAAGCCTCCAGCTTGACGTTTGATTCAAGAACTTTGGACTTGACAGCTTCTACAAGTGTGTGAGCCATTTTCCTAAGATAACTTTTTTTTTTTTTTTTCTCTCTCTCTCTCTATATGCTTTATTGGTTTTGTTTCTCTAGAGAACCCAGTCTAACACACCTTTGAAAATCTAAGAACCAGAATATATTTATATATGTTGTTGTTGTTGTTTTGTGCCATTGAATCGGATCCAACTCATAACAACCCCTCCTTGGGTTTCTGAGGTGGTATCGTCATGGAAGTAGCTTGCCCAACTTTCATTTTGAGGAGTGGCTGGTGGGTTTTAATTGCCAGCCTTCTTGTTAGCCATCAAGTGCCTTAGGCACTATGTTACTAGAGCTCCTGTATTAATATATAACTAATATATAATAATAATTAATATATAATAATAACAAATTAAAACACACATACACATGGCACCATCATGTTGATTATAAATCATCTGTAAAGACCTGTGGGGAGAACAATGAAGGCAACTGTGACAGGATTGTTTCCTTTCAGAAAATAAGAGAACTCAAGTGTTAGATCAATATTTTTCTAACATCATCAAAAGTTGTCTGCTAGTATGAAAACTCAGCTTTGGTTTTGGCAGGGTAGTGCTCAAAGACCTTTGCTTCCAGGCTTCCATTATACTTACTGTCTTAGTGAAAACACTAGACTGATGCTCCATTAGAAATTAAAACACAAGATTTTATGGAAGGCATAAATTGCATTTCATGAAATGGAATCCACACAGTGTTCTACAAAAAATGTAGCATGTGCCCTCCACGCAGGAAAAGCAGACAGTTTTTATTTTGTCAAGCAAACAAATGGAAGTTTTCACCTGAAAGAGAAATAAATGCAAGGGAAGGGAGGGAAATTTGTAAGTGCCGCCAGGTGAAATCCAGGGTGTGCTTAGCATAGCTCAGCACAGCTTGTGTAGCCAATACACAATAAGCCAAGGTGGGAGAACAGAAAGGAACTTTTATTTCTTTGGCCAAAGAAGGGAACAGTAGGGGTTAATGCCTTCAAGATTGCTCCAAGGAAGGCTCCTTCAAGCTTCCCTTATTTACAGTTTACAAAACAGGAAATCATACAAAATCATGGGTATACATAGTCTACATTCTACACAGGCACAGTAGGGTTACATACTTCATATGTCACATGTATAAACAATGGCAGCTACACTCCATTCAGGCAGAGAGGTTAATATTCACAAGGCACTTAATGATCTAAAGGTTACCTAAGTTACTAAGATGGCTGCCAAACTGACTCAGGCTGGTTTTGGCTAGCCTGGGGAAACCAAAACCAAACTCACTGCCGTCAAGTCAGATCAGACTCATAACCCTTCCTTGGGCTTCTGAGGTGATATCACTACAGAAGTAGATTGCCCAATCTTCCTTCCTAGGAGTGGCTGGTGGTGTGGGTAAATAGGATAAGGGGAGAAGAGTTGGCTCACTCAGCTGTCCTGCTTATGTTGTATGGCCAGTATGCTCTCTTATTCCTCCTTTTCTCTGGACACTGGTCATTGTTGATGAATGTTCATTCTGAATCACTGAGCTACAGCCCACCTGATCTGGTCTCCCTGGTTGTTGTTGTTGTTGTTATGT
Source organism: Orycteropus afer afer (assembly GCF_000298275.1). Classification (NCBI taxonomy): domain Eukaryota; kingdom Metazoa; phylum Chordata; class Mammalia; order Tubulidentata; family Orycteropodidae; genus Orycteropus; species Orycteropus afer. Next base: position 116,643 of record NW_006922652.1, read on the forward strand.
GCCGTCGAGTCAAACCCGACTCATAGCGACCCCTCCTTGGGTTTCCAAGGCAGTATCACTACGGAAGTAGGATTGCCCAACCTTCCTTCCGAGGAGTGACTGGTGGGTTTGAACCGCCAGCCGTCTGGTTAGCAGGCAAGTGTCTTAGCCACTATGCTACCAGTATCCTGGTCTCTCTGGTAGGGGGCATCATCCATCCCAGTCAACTGTTGATACCACTCAGGCAAGGTAACTGTGGTTGCTTGAATGGAAGTTCTGCTTTAGAGTCAGAGAGTAATAGATAATACCAAGTGTAAGCAATATAAACAGTAATCAAGCATAGTTCCAAAAACAACAAACATAACAAAGCAAAAAAAAAAAATAATAATAATTTACACAGTTAGGAATCCCTGTGGAGTTAGGCTTGTGGAGAAGGACACTTCAGGTTGGCCTCAGGCTTGAGTTTGTGTCTTAGGCTCTGAGGGAGAGGTCTTCTTTGCACATGTATGATGAATCTACGCTTTGAGATCACTGAGCTTTACTTCAGTTGGTGTAGCTAGTAGTACCCAATGGCCCAGTCCACTTTTCCTGAAGAGTGTCTGACTTCCATGAATGGAGTAGTACTCAATCAGCAGGCTGAAAAGGATGCAGTGGTACCTCCAGATCATCTGGGTTTCAGAGGAGGCTGTACCTCTGGAAAGAAGAAAAGGAAAACAAAAGAGACTGTAAATAGTTTTTAGGTAAAGTTCATGGGAAGCAGTGAGAGCTTTCTTCAATTCCTGATTGTCAAAAATTTCAGGGGTTGTCAACACATATAACAAGGGGCACACATATAACAGTTTAACTCCCTAGGAGGGGCAACCCTAAGTCTCATGAAGGGCACAGGGAAGACTTTAGTCCATGTAAGTTTGGTGTCTTGACAAATCTTGGCTATGTGCCTTTTTAGATTCTGATGGCCTTGATCATCCTTTCCAATGCACTGTGGTCTCTAGGCTGCATGAAGGTTTCATGTGATGTTGACTGTGCTTGCAGCTAACTGAGTGATTTGAGTAATGAAATGAGGTCCATTATTGTTTCCAATGGAGGCTGTTGTTGTTGTTGTTATTTGCCGTTGAGTCAGCCCCGACTCATAGCGACCCCTCCTTGGGTTTCCAAGGCAGTATCACTACGGAAGTAGGATTGCCCAACCTTCCTTCCGAGGAGTGGCTGGTAGGTTTGAACCGCCAGCCTTCTGGTTAGCAATGGAGGCTAGGAGGCCAAAACATTGGAATAATTTCTTGCAGATGTTTGACTATCTCAGAGGCAATCTCCATCCAGCAAGGAAAGGTTTCCACTCAGTTGGTTAAGGTGTCAATGAATACCAGAGGGTACCCATAATTTCCTGGGTCATGAGGCATTTCAGTAAAATCTATTTACCAGTCTTTGTCAGACATCGGCTCCTTTCTTTGCACACCTGGTAGGGCATCCATGGAATTTTTCAGTTTGTTTAATGCACAGATACAACAGGTGCAAGTAACTGCCTCAATAGTCTATAACAATTTGCATCCCTATTAAATGTTTTTTTACCCAGCCAACATTCCATTTCTTCTATACATTCTATCTCTTCCATATGTTCCTTTTCTTCCATAGTAGGTGAACTGATATGCTTGATGGAGGATGGGTTTTAGCAAATTTGAGGGTTTGAAGATTTTTCCATGTTCAGTATATAGCCATCCATTTTTTTTCTGGGTGGCTCCCCAAGTTTCAGCTATGTGTTGGTCTTTTTCTGCCTTTTTGATGATAGTGACTGCTTGGCCATGGCTTAAAGACAGGCTAGCTACCTTTCAGTCACTGTGTCTAACTTCTTTGAAAAGTAAGCCACTGGTCTTCTTTAGCTTCACAGAGTTTGGGTGAGGACTCCAGCTGCTACACCTGCCAATTTCTGTGCATATGGGTCAAAAGGACGGTTCGTGTCAGGCAACCCTAATGCAGAGGCTTCCATTAAATTTTAGGGCTTTGAAGTCCTGAGCCTCAATTCTTGTCCAACTTAAACTCGCTGCTGTCAAGTCGACTTCAACTTATAGCCACACCTCCTTGGGTTTCCAAGACAGTATCTCTAAGGAGGTAGATTTTCCAGTCTTCTTTCTGAGGAGTGGCTGGTGTGTTTGAACTGCCAGGTTTCTGGTTAGTAGTCAAATGCCTTAGGCACTAATCTCTTCCCTCTAAGGCCTGGTATAGAGGTTTGACAATTAGACCAAAATGAGGGATCCAAATGTGGCAGAAGCCAACCATTCCCAGGAAGACTCTGAGCTCCCATTTGGTTGTTGTGGGAGCAAGCCTACAGATGGTATCCTTTCTTTCTGAGAGCAGTTCTCACTCCTTATGCCAAATTTTGAAACCTAGGTTCAAACTCACTGCCATTGAGTCAATTTTAACTCATAGTGACCCCTTCTTGGGTTTCCGAGGCAGTATCTCTATGGAAGAAGATTACCCAGTCTTCTTTTCGAGGAGTGGCTGGTGGGTTTGAACTGCCAGCCCTCTGGTTAGCAGTCAAATGTGCCTTAGGCACTATGCCACCAGAGCTCCTTTTTGTTTTGTTTTGTTTGAGGTCAAATTTTGAAACCTAGGTAGATCACCTAGGGTAGATTGAGCTGAGCCTTCTCTGCTGAGACTTTGTATCCTGCATTGCCCAAGAAGTTCAAGGCTTCTCTGGTATCGTGGATGGAATCTCACTCATCTTTACTGGCAATGAGGAGGTCATCTACATACAGTAACAAGATCCCATTCTGCAAGGTAAGATGGTGCAGTTTTGTAGCCAGAGCTGACCTGAAGACAGTGGGGCTATTTTTGAACATCTAGGGGAGAGCAGTCTAGCAGAGTGTACTATGTGAGGGTCCTCCCATTTAAAAGCAAGTATTTCTAGGCTCCTCTCTTCCAGTATGATGCAAAAGAAAGCATCCTTTAAATCCAGTAATATAAACCAAGCAAAAACAGGAAACAGAGTGGAGAGCAGAGTGTAAGGGTTAGGCACCACTGGAGGTACTGTAACTATACTCAGTTGATCACTTGCAGGTTCTGGAAAAACCAGTACTCCCCATTCTTTTTCATCAGGAAAATGGGGGTGTTGAAATGTATTTGACAGGGTCAGATCAATCCATGTTGGAGAAACCTGTCAATGATCTGCAAGTGCTATTCAGGTGGCCTTCATGCCTTATAGGATATTGTCTCAGGTGTGGGGCTCAGTGTTGGGAAGGAGCTCCACCACAACTAAGGGAACATTTTTTGCCCTTCACTGAGTCTTGTTTGCCCAGACTCAGGGTACTACAGCATCTTTGACTCATGGGTCTGTTATTCCTTGACTTGGAATGGAAGGGGATCAATTGCTCAGACCTTTCTGTTAAGAGAGCCATTTGGAGCCTCCATGTGGTGTCTTGGGGTACCTGCATGTGCATGGTGCCATCATCAAAGCTTATCTGAGCTCAAAGTTTAAACAGCAAGTCTAGTCCCAGTAGCAAAAGAGGGCAATCAGGTGAGAGTTTTTCCTTCAACTGAGAATGTGAAAGGGTGCATAAATGACTGATTACTTTATCTCAGATTCCAATTACTAGCACAGTTATTTTGGTTAATGGGGCTTATTTTGGGGTAAGAAATGAATGGATGTCCCTTGTGTTAACAGGGAACTGAGTGGGTTTTCCTTCCACCTTCATTATACCAGAGGCTCTGGTAAAGGGGAAGTCTCCAGTCAATCAGACTCTTCCTTCAAATGGGTGGTGACCATGAGATACTGGGTGGCCTATTGGGGTTTTCCTTTTCCTCTCTGAACTTTGGGTACTCCTCTTCCAAAATCTCTTTTCCGTGCAACAGGTACACTGATCTCTTCCAGAGGAGGTCTTGAATTATCTCTTCACCTTCTAAGAGGAGACCCTCCTCTTATTTGGCCCAAATTGTGCCCTTGTAATGAAGCAGAAAGGAGGGTTGCTTGCCTCTTAGCCTTTGTCTGTTCCTTTCATTCTTCCTCTTTATCTCAGCTGGTGTATATTTTAAAGGTAATCTCCACTAATTGAGGCATTCCCATGCCCACTCCTCCATCCACCTTCTGTAGTGCCTAATATACCAGGGTACTCTGCCCAGTAAAAATCATGTGAACCATGAGAGTATTTTCAGGGTTCTGTGGGTCAAGGTCTGTACATTGTCTAAAAGCAGTAAAAATCCACTCAAGGAATGCTGAAGGATCTTCATCTGGTTTTTGTCTGACTCCATATACTTTGTTTAGGGCTTTTTGGTTTTGAAATTTATTTTTTTAGACCTTCTAGTAAGCATCTCGGTAATAAAGATTTGCCTGCCTCTCAGCCGCATTTGGGTTCCAGTTGGGGTGGTAGGCAGGAAAGGTCTCAGGTTTGTGCCATGAGCTTTATGGCACCTAACAACTTCATCTTGGGCTTTTTCAAAAACCATGAATCTTTCCTCTGGTGTTAAAGGAATGTCACACAGTGCCTGGCAGTCTTCCCAGGTTGAGGTATGAGTGCAAAAAATTGTAGAAAACAAATGAAGCTTTCTCATTGGGTCCTCTCAGTAACTTAAAAACAAACAAACTCACTGCCATCGAGTCAGATCCGACTCATAGAGACCCCTCCTTGGGTTTCCGAGGCAGTATCACTATGGAAGTAGACTGCCCAACCTTCCTTCTGAGGAGTGGCTGATGGGTTTGAACTGCCAGCCTTCTGGTTAGCAGTCAATTGCCTTAGGCATTACAGCACCAGGGCTCAGTAATTTAGGAGATTATTTTTCCAATGAAAAAAAAAGATCTCTGGTAGAAAAAGGGGTATGGACCCAGACCATCCCTCTGTCACTTGCCAGCATCTGGTGGACAGGGAAAAGTCTAGAATGCTTTGTTCCTTCTTCACCTCCATATGTGCCCCCTCAGAATTGGGCTGTTCTGTATTCAAATCAGGGTGTGTATAGGTCATTCTGCTCCTTGCATGTGGAGAGGATACTAAACAAGGGATGGAAGGGTCCAGGTCAGGGTGTGGGGCTCAGGGCTCAGGATCTTGGAAAGGCTGAGGAGAACATGGAGAAGGGAATGTCAGACCCAGGAAATCATCCTCAGTGTCCACAGAGAGGATGAGCAGTCACAATCCATCTGTTCCTTTCTGAACCATCACTTTGCACTGCTTTTGTAAGTTTATAATGCTAAACAAAGTCATGAGCGTTTTCACATACTTTTTTCTCATTCCATTTTTGTCCCTAGTACAAAACAGGTCTAATAACAAAATAGTATTATATCATATTATATGTTAGAAATCCATTAAGCAGCCACCTTCTTCCCCCCGCCCCCTTCTAGTTTATACCAGGACCTGGCAGTATTGCAAAAGAAAATAATTTTCTTTTTCTTCATAGGTCTGAGCTAAAATATAACTAATTTTTTAAAATATAGCCTAAATGGCACATTTGGGGATTTCTTGTGCATTTCCCATTTCCTACCAAAACCTTAATAGCAATTACCCACTGGGTGAAGTCTATATAGAGTTAATCTCAGTGGCCAACACTTTCACTTCTTGAAAACACTCTTAATTTTTAAAGTTCTCAAATTGGGCTTATTTAAAACTGTTACTCACCTGAGGATGGCTGATCCTCCTTTCTAGGGTCTAACATGAGTGTGTTTCATGGCTCCCACTGAGACACTTTGGCTTTAAGGACCATCTGCATATGCCCTGGAGAAATCTCCTGGTGTGTGCTGGACTGCCTGGCCTGTCCACCATCTAATCCACTTCTGGACCAAGCAAATGACTCCTGGCTGGCTCGCCAAAATTTACTGCCAGGTGATATCAAGGCTCTGCTTGGTGTAACTCATTGTAACCAATAAACAAGAGGCCAAGGTGGGATAACAGAAAATCACTTTTATTTCTTTGGCCAAAGAAGGGAATAGCAGGGGCTAGTGCTTCCAACACTGCTCCCAGGAAGGCTCATTCTTCCCTTATATACAGTTTACAAAATAGGAAGTCATACAAAATTGTGGGTATACACACTCTACATTCAATGTAGGCAAAGTTAGAGCTACATAATACTCCATACATAAAAAATGGCAGCTAAACTCCACTCAGAGGCAGAGATGTTAATATTTATGAGGCACTTAATGACTTAAAGGTCACCTAGGTTACTAAGATGGCTGCCAAACCAACTCAGGATGATTTTGGCTAGCCTGGGGTAGTTATCTGTAAATAGAATAATGGGAATTTAGGAAGATTACACAATCTTCCTTCTGAGTAGTGCACCTGACACAAGCCATGGTATTTTAAATCACTTCATATGCATGTGGGGAGCTCTGGTGGTGCAATGCCTAAGGCAATTGACTGCTAACCAAAAGGCTGGTGGTCCAAATCCACTAGCCACTCCTTGGAAGTAAGATTGGACAATCTACTTCCATAGAGATACCACCTCAGAAACCCAAGGAGGGGTTGCTATGAGTCAAATTGACTCGACAGCAGTGAGGTCCCCCCCCCCCACAAGTACTTCCTTAGGCTGCAGTGAGAATGTCAAGGACTATTATATTTTAAAGTACTACTTTTCTCATCATAGCTATTTTGCTATTGATCGATTGAAGTCCACAGGCACTGTCCCTTAGGGCAGTTTGCACATATTTAGTTAATACTTCTACATGTGCCATACCATCTTCAAGTCCTACCTGAAGTGTGAATTCTGCCACTAAAAGATGATACCAATGATATACTAATTGAGACCACTGAGCTCTTAGTAAAGAGCTCTGGTGGTATAGTGCCTAAGGTGTTTGACTACTAACCAGAAGCCTGGCAGTTCAAACTCACCAGCAATTCCTTGGAAGGAAGGTTGGGAAATCTACTTTCGTAGTGATACCACCTCAGAAACCCAGGAGGAGGAGTTCTGGCAAGATGGCAGACTAGGCAGAAAGACTGCACAGACCCTCTTCAACAAAGAAAAGGGAAACCAATTAACACAGACACA
>NW_006922652.1:149820-186332 GCF_000298275.1 Orycteropus afer afer
GGTAAACTGTGGTCAATGACATGAGACAAAGTATATGTGAACTGCTGTATGGAAAGTGAATTTGCTCTGTAAATCTTCACCCAAATCACAATAAAATTAAAAAAAAAAAAAATGAGTACTACGAAAAAAAAAAAAAGAAAGAAACCCAGAAGGAGTTGCTATGAATTCGATTCCACTTGATGGCAGTGAGTTAGTTAGTGAGCTCTTAGTATGAGTACATTGGCTGGTAAAGGGTGTTCAGTTAAAATATAACCTTGAGTCTTTCTCAGGCCCAGTGCATCTTCCAATCTAACCTGGTGGAAGCCAGGGCCAAATGTTGGTTCTGCATAACTAAAAAGTCCCTTTAGGACCAACCCAATAGATACCTGAGTGTCATAGCCAGTCAATGGCAAACCAATCAGTAGCTATAAGGTTATACTGATGCACATTTGGGTATTGGAAACCATCCCATAGATCTAGTGAGGGCCAGGTTATTCACATGGGTGTGGTTAGACTGTTCCCAGCAAAGGGGAGCAACATGACTTAGTCTCCCTGCTTGGGAGTTAGCCAGATGAATCTGTCCCATAGTTGTTGATCTAAACCTATAATACAAAGAGTATTGTTTGTGGGTTTAGAAGATTCTTTAGTTAACTCTTCTTGAGCAACTGTATTCAGTAAATAAGGGATATGTTAACATTAAAGGTTAAGTTGTGGCATGGACTGGCTGCACTTCAGATTTTAGGAGAATCCCTCCTGACTCCTTAACTAAAAAACAAACAAACAAAAAAACAACTCACTGCCATCGAGAGTCAGATCCGACTCATAGCGACCCCTCCTTGGGTTTCCGAGGCAGCATCACTACAGAAGTAGATTGCCCAACCTTCCTTCTGAGGAGTGGCTTGTTGTTGTTGTTATGTGCCCTCGAGTCGGACCTGACTCATAGCGACCCCTCCTTGGGTTTCTGAGGTAGTATCACTTTAGAATTAGATTGCCCCATCTTCCTTCCGAGGAGTGGATAGTTGGTTTGAACCACCAGCCTTCTGTTTAGCAGTCAAATGCCTTAGGCACTACACTACCAGAGCTCCCAAGGAGTGGCTTGTGCTATGAAAATAAAAGATATTTTTCTTTTTCCAAAGCCAATGTCCAGAGATTAGATTTTGTGTGTGCCAGACAGTAATTATCCTTGGGGTCTTCCCTTTTACAGAGCTTCTGCTACTATTTAAAAAAAGAGTTTATTAAAGGAACAAAGTGATCTAGAACCAGGCAGCGCTTTGTGAGTATTCACCAAAGTACTGCAGCAGAAGGAATTTTTCACAGAGCTTAAATACAGAAAATCCAGAAACTTAAAAGGAAAAAAAAAAAAAAATTCTGATTGGTTGTCATTTAGAAAGATCACGCTTTAGCAAACACAAGACGATGACAAGTTTCCATTAATATTATTTTCCTCATTGTAAACTCACACCAAACTCTGAGTCATTTAACAACTTAATCTATGGATATTTTAAACACCAGCTGAGTGGATAGTCTTCCACGGAGCATGCTGTGAAAGGAAGGGGGAGGAGAGGAGCTTGGAGGCTACCAGAGGTATTCTGGCTAGCTGACTTTGAAAGTCAGTTCAGAATAAGCAGTAAAAAGAAAAAAATGGAGTTTGGCTTGCATCTTTGGCAGAAGCCTTTCCTTACCCCAAGCATATAGTTCTTTTAAGCTCATTCACATTATGTAAACATTATGAAGTGAGTGTCTTGTGACTGAATATATAGATTAGGTCAATTCTAGTTGAAGTCCTTAAAATACAAAAACTTATTTATTTGGTTAAGAAGAAAAGGTTGAATTAACTCTAATCTGAAACTTGTGGAATGGAAAACATTGTTTATCTGGCTGGTGGGGGAGTAGTGAGGATAGCTTAAGCAATTCACCTAGTGCTTCACAGGGTAGTTAAGATATCAAGTTTAACAGGCACTAAACAATTCATTTAGGTTAGAAATTCTGACTCTTGTCTTTGTTATTTGATCAGTAACATTTTGACAAGGAAAAAGTGCTGAAAGGCTTTCTGTAAAAAGGTAGATGTGATAATCTTAATTTAAACTGGGGTTTCTACGTATGTGTGAAGTCACCCTATAATAGCAGATGACCCCAAGAAGGGTTGCTGTCTGGTGCACACAGAATCCAATTTCTGGAAAATGGCTTTGGGAATAAGAGAGTTGTCTTATTTATGTAGTGGTAGGTAAGGAGCCAGGGGGAATCTCCCTCAGATCTGACTCCTCAAGGTAAGTGTGAGTTACAGCTTTATAGGGTTTGAACAGGAAAATAATACATATTCATTGAAATTATAGGAAATCTACTGCATAGGGATGTTTTTGGATGGTGCAAGTGCACACGCAGCAGCCATACATTGCATGTTCTAAAAATGGCAGCCGTGGCATGATCAGTGGGGAGTTTTCATGGAGGCATGCCACTAAGTCATCTCAGGACAAGGTTAGCATCTTCTGTGCATGTCTCCTGTTTGCAACTGCTGGTTTGTTTCTGAAAAACTTTAAGAAAATTTCAGTTGCAGTGAAAAGTTACAATTACAAGAGCTATGGGGGGGATGGGTCAGGTTACAAATCCCTCCATAAGTTTCACATTTTCCAGTCTTGGGAATGGGGGACGATGACCTCTCTGCCTGCTTCCTAACGAATATGGGCAATGTCAGGTATTGGCATGGAACTACCTGACACTTATTGCAGCTTGTTGTAGGGATCTGGAGGAGGAATAGTTTGATAGCCTTAGACTCTTGAGTCTACAGGGAGTAAGGCAAAAAGACTTGTTGCTGGAAGACTTAGAAATAAACTTGGTCAGGAGGCTAATTAAACAAATTAAAAACAAGCATAATGAGATTCCAATCAGGATCATCAGTACAGTCTCCACAAAGAAGAACTTAATCTATAATCCTTCTGGTAACCAAGAAGTTAACCAAGAAAATAAGGAAGGAACTAGCGGAAGGAATTTCTAAGGAATTGTGAAGCCATTTTTCCTGATCCAAAATGACTTCTAAATCTTGTTCTGCTATGCCAGAGGTATTCATCCAAATACAGCAAAAAGTGTTGGTTAACAGCACATACTCCTCCTGATTAAGCTAGCAAAAAGTCCAAGGCAATACAGTTGTTTAGAATTACCCTGATGAATGAGTCAAAATTGGCCTGCTACGCTCTGATATTATGAGCTATTTTATAGTCTCAAGTGAGGCAGTGAGATTTCTGAGGGTTAACTCATAAAAAGCTATTCAAACTGAAAGGATAAAGAAGTTTCCTGAAAAAGTCCATTGCAGTATATCTGAAAAGGGTCTCTTTACATGGGAAGAGAAGAGGGAGTTGGCTAAGGTAAAACAATTGTATCTTGGAAACAGGTCATTAAGTGGCCTAGAGCACATTGTCTTGTCATATGATTGGTATCTAACAATGAGAAAGCCCAGCTGTACTCTCCATAGCTTCAACAAATGAACACAAATCCTAAGGGTGCACAGACAGCAGACCCCAAAGAAGTGAATGTGGTTAAATTGGTGTTGGCCTGTAAAAGCCAGGATGACTCTGGTGTGGGAGTGCTCCTCGTATTGTTCCAAGGATTATAGGTTTTAGGAGCGTGGAGCCTTTTTCCTCTTCAGAGAGTATAAACCTAGGATATCTGGCGATGGATAAAGTGACATCAGAGGCCTGGGTTGAATTTGGGTGGTAAACATCAAGCCTACCTCCAAGAATGGTAGGGCTTTGGAATTGAGACCAAAAGGGGCATATGGTTATGTCTTTCCCAGCTGAGTTTGTCCAACAAAGGAAAAGCTGGGAGCAACTTTATGTTACTGACCATGTTTCCATAGCATTAAGACAAGGTACATTATCTTGATCAGAGGGTAATTTCACACGAAAGTAATGTTGGCTGGGTTGATTAATAGCAAAATCTGGCACCACAGCCAAAGTTGGTAATAAAAGCAATTAAGGGGATGAATTTGTATCCTTCAGCTATGGAGGCTGAGGATGGTAAACCCAGCAATTAGTTAAATCACAGCCTGTGACCACTGCCTGTGACAACTATATTAAAGTGTTCTGGGTCCAGGATTCAGTTGGGGACACAAGGGTTAAAAGTAGGATTAAGATCCACACCACAGCTTAAAAAAATAAAAGTAAATCTTAAACACTGGGAGCAGACAAGAAAAGGTAGAGATAAAGAGAAGAAGCAAAATGCAAAGGAATAAAATTCCCCAAATCTCCACATTAAGGTTTCTGGGAGAAGGTGGCATGAAATATACAATTACTTATCTGGTTTTCATTTGAAAGAAGTTTCATATCTTGAAAAGGTTCACACTGCCAGGTGTTCTCATGTGCTAAAGAAGGCTCTGAGTCTACATCTTCCAATTGCTTCCTCCTTGGCAATACCTCTGGTGGGCATCTGGTGGTGGTTTCACTCTGGTATAATGGACCCAAGGTCTTACTCCTGTCAGCTTCAGGAATGAGTGAGTAATTAGTAGAATGTCATAAGGACCAGTCTATCAAAGTTGCAGCCATGCTCTTGGGTGTGACTCTTCCCAGTACTTTAGGAGGAATCAATTGCTGAGAACAAACTGGTTCAAAGAGGTATCTGTAGGGAAAAGCATAAAGCTAGAGGCATCCTGGTTAATGTAGATAAAATGGATGACAGTGTTCTAAGCTATTTAAGAATAGTGAATTTTGGTTTAAGTGAGGCCTCTCAGGGCTCCCAACCCCTTGAGTTGCTTTTAAGAAGGGTCTCTCATATAAAAACTTCACATGGGCTCATTTGAACCACTTGAATTTTCAACAAGAAAAAGGTAAAAGTCTAATTGATGGTACTTCTTTTCAGTGTTTCCTGCATACTGAGGCCTCCATGAAGCATGAAGTTTGTATTGGATTTCCAGGGTACTGGATACTTCTTGGGTCACTTTAGAAACAAATGCTGCTCTGCTACCACTTTGAATGGAAAAAGGGTAATTATCTCTCATGAAAGAGCTTTGCTTACCTCCATAGCTGTCTCAGTGTGGTCGGGAAAATCTTCTACTCATCCTGTGAAGGTATCCACAAACACCAGGAGATATTTAAAGTTCCCAGTGGTTCTTAAAAGCTAGCAAGCTGCCATCTAGATGCAACGATGGGTCTCTCCTCATCAAGAGAAAAGAAGAAAGAAGAGAACCAAAATTAATGGAAACAATCAGTCCTCATGACTGGTACACCATCCGATCTTCAACCTATACAACTATGAGACAGAAGAACTAGATGGTGCCCACCTACCACTGTCATCCACTTGGAAGGGATGTAGGAGATCCTGGATAGAGAGGGAGAACAATGTAGAACAAAACTCAAAATCATTTGGAGGGAGAAAAAAAAAAAAAGATGGTTGGGACCAGGCTTGCTGGTCCAATAGAGCCTGGTGTAACCACTGAGACTATGGCCCCTAGCTGCCCTTCAGGTCTGGAATTGAACCCACACCTGTGGTTTCCAGCCAAACAAAGTACAAGCATGTGAGTTAAACATTTACCTCAAGTAGACACACCACGCCCGGGAGAGAACAACCATGGGAGAAGGAAGGGCTGCTTATGCACAGGGAGACAGCTCAGGGGGCAGGAGAGTATGGAGGGATGGACACTGGGAAGAGGTAACTATGGGGAGGAAGTAGGAGGGGAGCTGTTGCATTGTGGTAAACTGTGGTCAATGACATGAGACAAAGTATATGTGAACTGCTGTATGGAAAGTGAATTTGCTCTGTAAATCTTCACCCAAATCACAATAAAAATAAATAAATAAATAAATAAAAATGAAGTTCCCAGTGGTTTTTTGGCATTACTGTGAAGTCCACCTCTAATCCTATCCAGGGGCTTGTGCCTTGAGACTGTACTCTGGGCACAGGTGGGAGAGGTCCAATCTTTGAGTTATTCTTGGCACAAGCAAAGCACAGTGGCACAACATTTTGGATGGTCTGGTGCATGTGAGGTCCCTGGATGAGCCTTGAGAGCCAATGGTGCATCGCATCCCTTTTGTAGTGGATACTTTCATAAGCAGCTTTAATAATAGGGTGTATTAGGTGCCCTAGTATCAAAACTAGTCTGGGTGAATTGCATGTCTATCTTCTCTCTGCTCAAATCCCCACTCTCAGGCTGTCTCTAAATCTTGTGGGGGATACTGTGGCCCTTCCTCTGGTAGGTGGAGCTTAGGTATTAAGGCCAAACATGTGGCCACTATGGCAGCCTGCTTTGTGGTCTGATCAGCTAGATGATTCCCTTTTACTATGTGGAAGTCACTCCTTTGATATCTAGGACAATGGATGACAGCCACTTCCACCAGCAGTTTAATAGCTTCTAATAGAGTATTTCTTCAGCATGTTTGATTTCCTTCCCAGAGGAGAGAAGTCCTGTCTCCTTCTGTGAGCATGGAATACAGAAAATGAATACTTGGAATCCATGGATAGATACATTCACACTCTGGCATGCACCTACTTGCTGAGCTCTGGTGAGGGCGATGATCTCCGCCTTTTGCGCTGATGCTCCCAGGGGGAGTGGGAGAGCCTTCGTCATCTCATTCAGGGTTACCACTTCATACCAGGAATTTTGGACTCCTTATTCCACAAAACTGCTGCATCTGTGAATAGCTCTAAATTGAGGTTATACAAGGGTTTGTCAAGTAGATCAGGCCAGCTGGAATACACTTCCTCAATTACCTATATACAATCATGCTCATGTTTAGATTCTTCAGTTGTAGCAGAAGGGTAGCCGGGTTTAAGGTAAACACACTTTTTAGCATCACTGCTGGATTATCCAACAATGGCTTGATACTTGTTAAGTTGCCCAGTAGTCAGCCACAAGCTTCGCTTTTGCTCTAGCAAAGGTAGTACTCTATGAGGCATAAAGACAATGGCAGGCTGGCCCAAGGTGAACTTTTCAGCTTCTATTAGTAGGTCATAAGTGGCAGCTACTGCCCAAAAGCATGTTGGCCAACCCTGGGTGACCTTGACTGCTTTTTAAAATAGGCACGAGTCTTATCCATGGCCCTAAAGTCTGGACCAGAACTCCCAGTGCTACCTCCTATCTCACATGGACACACAGTTCAAATGGTTTTTTTGAGTCCCTCCCCTGAACCACCTTGTATAATGGCTGTTTTTAGCCTAAAGTTTGGAAACCATATTCAAAAATCTTGCCGTCCCAAGGAATCCTTCAAGCTGTTATTCAGTAGAGAGGGAGGCCATTCTTGCAATGGCTTCTTTCTGGGTGGCTAACAACTCCTACTGCCCCTAAGAGATGTTAAATCCAAAGTATGCTACCCTGGGTAGAGAAATTGGTGCCTTTTTCTGAGACAATTTATAGCCTCTGTTTCCCACAAAATCTAAGATTTTAGTAGTGTCTTTTTTAAAATGCATTTTATTGAAATATAATTTATGTACAGTGAAATACACAAAATACACAAAACTAAAGTGACATGGGTCAATGCTTTTTTTTTTTTTTGCAGTATTCCCTCCCCTCCCCTCCCACCCCTGGTTAACAACAAAAAAAGTTTCCTTCCACATAGAAATGTTTCCTCAACTTTTTATAATAATGGACTAACACTGTATTTGTCCTTCTGTGATAGATTTATTTCACTCAGCATAATGTCCTCCAAGTTCATGCATGTTGTGTGGTGTTTTGCAGAGCCTACATTATTCTTGAGTGTTGCATAGTATTCCATTGTGTGTATGTACCATAGTTTGGTTATCTATTCTTCTGTTGATGGGCATGTACATTCTTTCCATCTTTTTGCTATTATAAATACTACTGCAATGGACATGGGTGTGCATATATCTGTTCTTGTCCTGGCTCTCACTTCTTTAGGATATATACCTAGTAATGGGATTACTGGGTCAAATGGTGTTTCCGATTCCAACTTTTTAAGGAATCATCATACTGTTTTCCACAGTGGTTGTTTCATTTTGCAGTCCCACCAGCAGTATATGAAGAGTCCCAATCTCCCCACATACTTGCCAGCATTTGTAATTTTCTGTCTTGTTGAACTGTGCCATTAATGCTGGGGTGATATGGTATCTCACTATTGTTTTGATTTGCATCTCTCTGATGGCTAATGATCATCAGCTTTTCTTCATGTATTTGCTGGCCGCCTGAATATCATCTTTGGTGGTCTATTCATGTCTTCTGCCCATTTTTTAATTGGATTGTTAATCTTTTTGTTATTGAGGTATTGGAATTTTCTATAAATTTTAGAGATAAGTCCCTTGTCAGATATGTAATTATTGACAAGTATGAATTTCTTGCTGTCATTTTGTTATGTGCTTTTTCGTGGTGTTGAATTCTTTGTTCCATATAATTTTCTGTGCTGAGCTCATTTTGTTTATGAATTGTGTTATCACTTCCTTCATTGCTACTGTTCTAGTATTTGCTAAATATTTGTGCTGACCCTCTTTTTAATTTTGATGTGAAAGTTTATCTTTTTTTTTTAGGTTACCCTGTGATATATAGTTTTCTTTCCAAGTTTAGAATAGTCTGTTCTACCTTGCAGTTGTCTCGACTTCCTTATCATTTAGAAGTTCTGTAACTACACAATTTTTTCTCTCTTTTTGGTTTTTAGTTGTCCTCATTTGTTTGTTGGTATCTCTGGTTCCCTGTTTACAATCTTGTAGGCTTATTTACTTTGGATACTTCTATAATGGGGTGGGTTTCTGGGTTATGTCATCATGTGTGTTAATGGTCAATTGTTGTTTGCTGTTGCTGGTTCTCTGTCCAAAGGACTCCCTTTAGCATTTCTTATAAGGTTGATCTGATTTTAACAAATTCCCTTAATTTCTGTTTATCTGGAAATATCCTAATTTTACCATCATATTTGAGGAACAGTTTTGTTGGGTATTTAATTCTTAGTTGGAAATTTTTCTCTTTCAAGGTTTTATATATATCATCCCATTGTCTTCTTGCCTGCATGGTGTCTGCTAAGAAATCCAAGCTTAGTCTCTTTGGTTTCCCCTTGTAGGTCACTTTTCGTTTTTCCTAAGGAGCTCTGGTAGCATAGTGCCTAAGGCACTTGACTGCTAACCAGAAGGCTGGCGGTTCAAACCCACCAGCCACTCCTCGGAAGGAAGGTTGGGCAATCCTACTTCCGTAGTGATACTGCCTCGGAAACCCAAGGAGGGGTCGCTATGAGTCGGGGCTGACTCGATGGCACATAACAACAACAACAACAACAACATGCTGCTTTCAGGATTCTTTCTTTGTCTTTGGTTTTGGTGAGTTTCATGATGATATGTCTTGGTGATTTTCTTTTGGGGTCTACTCTGTTTGGGTTTCATTGGACTTCTTGAGTGAATATATTCTCATCTTTCATCATACCAGGAAAATTCTCTTCCAACAAATCTGCAACAATTTTTTCTGTGGTTTTATTTGTCTCTTCCTGTTCTGTTATTCCAAGGACACATAGGTTGTTCCTTTTGATGGTATCCCACATGAACCTTAGGGTTTCTTCATTTTGTTTTGATCTTTTTTCTGCTTGATCCCTTTCCAAAGGCCATATTTGTCTTCAATCTCACTAATTCTGTCTTTCATTGATTCAATTCTACTCTTTGCCCATTCAATGTGTTGTCTATTTCTGAAAATTTAGTATTAACCTTCTGGATTTCTGTCTGTACATTTTGTATCATTTCTAATTTTTCATTTATTCTGTAATTTTGTGTTTGTGTTGTCTTTCAAAATTGTTCTAGGGTTTTCCCTGTGTTTTCCTCAATTTTGTCAGTGTTTTCCTTGATCTGTCTCTCAATTTGTTGAAGGCACCTAAATATAATTCTTTTGAATTCCTTAGCAGGGAGTTCCAATGCTGCGTCTTTCTCAGGAATGTGTTTTGGGTCTATATCCTGGTCCCTTGTTTCTCCTGGTTTATCTTGCTTCTTTGTGTGGACTTTAATGCTCTGTTGTCTCTGAGGAATTGTGACTTTTTTGTGTTTATATTTAATTGGTGATTGTATGTTGGAGGGACTTGCCCATGGTTTTTGTTTTCTTTTGTTTATATGTTATCTACGTAAACAGGTACTGTACTATGCTCCTCTATTTACTAGTTGGCAGCACTTATACACTCACCACCTATCTCCTTTCCTTTTGTCAGCCTCCCGTGTATCCCTGCCACCCTTGGAAAACAGAGTCTATCCTTAGGTCCCTGGAATCTGAATGAGAATGTTGTCACTTTAAAATCCAAAATGGCAGCCACTTGTAAACATTCAAATGGCTGTGCCCTTGGTCACCTGAAATATCCAAAATTGCCACCGTTTGTAAACAATCAAAATTTCTGCACCCTCAGTCACTTTAAATATCCAAAATGGCTGCTGCTTGTTAACAATCAAAATGGCTGTGCCTTGTGGACAGCCAAAAGTCCACAGCTAGGTTTTCTCTCTCCTTGCTCTTTCCCTTCCTAGTCGTAGGCCACCAGCACAGTCATCCTTGCAGCCCCTGGTGACCAGAGCTGATTTTTAGGTCACTTCTTGAGTCCCAACACCATTTGGAAATATTCAGGCTGTTGGTCCTGTCAGAGTAGCTGAGGGTTCACTGCTCTGACCATCTCCGTACTCACTGTTTTCATTCAGGTTTTTCCACTAGTTTGTGCGTAATACACTTCTGTATAGTTCCTTTCAAAGCTCGATGCTCTGGCATTATCTTCTGTATCTCTGTCAATTGGTTTCTCTTTTCTTTGTTGAAGAGGGTCTGTTAGCTTGTCTGCCTATTCTGCTACCTTCCAGAAGTCTCTCGATTTTAATAGTGTCTTGGGTATAAATTTCTTTACTAGGACTGGCTATCAAAATATCATCTATAAACTGGAGGACAAGACTCTCTTTTCCCATTGTAATTCCCAAATATCCTTAGCCAGGACTTCTCCAAAGAAAGCAGGGCTGTTTTTGAACCTCTGAGGGAGAATATCCAGGTAAACTGAGTCTTTGCTTACGTATTGTGGTCTCCCCACTTGAAGGCAAAGACCTCCTGTGATTCTTCAGCCAGGGAACACTATAGAAAGTATTCTTCAAGTCCAGTACCATGAAGCATGCACTATGCCCTGGCAATATAGTCAACAGGGTGTATGGGTTGCATGCCACAGGGTGGAAGTCATCTGCCGTCTCATTGATAGCCCATAAGTTTTCAACAAACCTATATTCACCAGTCCTAGGCTTCTTTACCAGCAAGATTGTGGTGTTGTAGGGTGACATGGGCACATCAGTCCACACTGCGATAAACCTTAAAAAAAAAAAAAAAAAAAAACCACACACACACACACACTCACTGCCATCAAGTTGGTTCCAACTCATAGTGACCCTCTTTGGGTTTCTGAGGCAGTAAATCTTTTCAGCAGTACATTGCTCCATCTTCCTTCCATGGAGTGGTTGGTAGGTTTTTGAACAAACTTCTAGTTAGCAGTCAAATGCCTTAGGCACCATGCCACCAGAGCTCTTTATACTGCCATACTACTTCAATTAGTGAGAGTACACCCAACTTGTCTTCTCTTTTTAAGGGGGTACTCTTTGAGATTTGGTACCATGCTGTTAGTTTTTAGATTTACCTTACTTAGAATGGCAGTCTTGGCTCTGCCAAGAGGACCCCTTAGCCCAAACCTCTGGGTTCATTTGTTGTAGCATTTCTTCTGGGAGCACAGTGTGGCCTCTGGCACTGGAAGTTACAGCAGAGCCACCTGCAGGATCCAACTCTCTTTTGGATTCACAGTCTCCTGCAATTTCTTAGTTGTAAAGGTTGCTCATGCATTAAACTTAGTCAAAACATTTCGGCCCATTAGAAGAATAGGGCACTCCAGCACATATAAAAAATGGTGGGTCAATTGAGTATCCACAATTTGACATCAATGGGCTGTAAGAATTGTCAATCAGTTGGCTGTCCCATCACTCTAGTTATTTTCATTTTCTCCTTTGAAAGGGGATTTCTTAGGGTGTTTAAAACTGAAAAGATGACCCTGGTATCCACTAAAAATTCCATTGGCTATTACTGCAACCCAGGAGTGGTAATTAATGTTGTGTGTTAACTTGGCTGGGACATGGTTTTGAGTGATTGGCAGCTGGATGTAATTATTCCCCATAATGAGATTGTAATCACCTCCACAATAGAATCTGCAATGAGAACCTAATAAGCTGAAGGGGAGTTGCCTTTGGGCTGTGGCCTGCTTCCAGTATATATGGAGAAGCTTTGATAAAAGTCTCTAGCTTCATGGCACATTCTGGATCTTGGACTTGGCTGAATCTTCATATCTATTCCAGAACTTGAGCCAGTAGCCTTCTGTGTTTCCTGCAGATCTTAGGATTGTGCCATTTTAGCTGCCAATCGGGGGTTCATTGGCCTCAGCAGCCAGTAGCTGTGTGAGTCAGAGGAATCCTCCAGCTCCAGTGGGCCAGGAACAAGAGGCAGAGCTGAAGCCCAAGGTTGAGGGTCCTTCACCCAGTCCCTAGAGCCAGCACTTGTAATTTGGACTTCTAGCCTCCTAAACTGAAAGAGAATAAATTCCTGTTTGTTAAAGCCATCCACCTGTGGTATTTGTTACAGCATGTCAGTTGTTGGCCGTCTCATCACTCTACTTATTGTCATTTTCTACTTTGAGAGGGCAGCTCTTAAGGTGCTTAAAACTGAAAAGATGGCCCCAGTGCCCACTAAAATTTCAACTGGCTGTCCTCCTAGTGTTACTGCAACCTGAGGCTCCTGGTGAGAGATCAAAATTGGCTGGTTGAGTTACTGGAGCCCCTGGGACCCTGATCCCAGGGATCATTCCCAATCACTTTCAATAACTTAGGTCATCTAATGCAGAGATTTACTCCCTACAGTCTAATATTGGCAAGTATTGTGGGGCAGCCTGTTTTCCAGTGCCCCTCTTTGTTTGCAAACTGCCTAGGCCTCAGTTTGTGATGTGGACCCCTGCAGCCATACATTGCATGTTCTAAAAATGGCAGCCTTAGCAAGATAAGCAGGGGAGTTTTCATGGGGCATATGTCTCTATGTCATCTCAGGACAAGGCTAGAGCCTTCTGTGCTTGCTCTGTGGACCAAATCTGGTAGGACTGGTGTATACTTATCTCTTGGTTGCAATTGCTGGTTTCTGAAAAACAACTTAATGGAAGTTTCAGTTGCAGTGAAAAGTTACAATTGTAAGAATTGTAGGGGCATAGGCTGTTAAGTGCATGGTCTGAGTGTCAGGAGCCCTGGGCCTATGGGCCAGGTTATAAATCTTTCAGATATGCGAGCACCTTGATTTTTCCTAAGGTTCACCACTACATTACAAAGCTATCTTTTCTAAAATATTCTTCATGACTTCCTTAGCCTGCTTTTTGGGCTAGCAAATGGACTCTTGTTACCAGGGAAAGCCTGCCCAAAAAAAGTCAGGAATTCTTCTTGTCAAAAATGTAAATTGCTTAGAGAAATAACAAAAATCCATTTAACAGAATATATTTATTGTGAATAGATATGGGTTCAAATTACACAGTGTCACTCAAAAATGTTGAGAAGGCACTTGGAAGAAGGGACAGAGAAAGTGAGTTATATAGGATATTGCTATGTTAATATCTCAAAAGCATCAAAGCATGGGGCAGGTTACAGAAACAGCCATGAAGGATATGCCATACACCCTAAAACAACCTCTAGTCAGAACATGGAGTTCCTGCTTCTCGAAGCTGGCTGCACGTAATTTTCCAAAAGAAGCCATGTCTAAGGAAAAACACTCTCCACTAAGCTGCTTACTAAGCTTTGTTGGACCTGAAGGTGACTCGGGGAACCAGTTCCCTCAAAGTTCAGAAGGATACCTAAGGGCAGATGACCTGGGTGGGTTGTCTCAATTTCATGGACCCAGAAATATGGATTACAGGAGACTCAAAATAATTTTGTCACCCTCTTATCTCTTCCTTATGCTCAAATGATGTTACTTTGTTGCCTGCATCTCTCCTATTTCTTGTTCACCTCTTTAGTGTCAACAAAATTGCTCACACTAACAACCAAGATATGGATCAGAACCAGAGTAGCAACCAAACACATACTAAACTGTAGGTGCTTTCACATACACATGCCTACCTTCTGTTAAAAGCTCCTCTTTCCTGAAATCTTCAATAGATAAGGTTCTAATCAGGGAACAAGAACAATTAAGAGTCTGGTGGTAGGGTGAAAGATATCTTTACTAAAATTTTCAGATTTTGTGACTCATACCTTACACACACACACAAAAAAAGACTTTGTAGATATGATTAAATTGAGGATCTTGAGTTGGAAAGATTATCCTGGATTATCCAGGTGGGCCCTAAATGTAATCACAAATGTCCTTCTAAGAGGGAAGTGGATGGATAATTGACTACAAAAGAGGAACTAGGAAATGTTATGATGGAAAAAAGAGGTAGAGTGATTTGAGGAAAAGGTCGCCAGCCAAGGAATGCAGGTGGCCTCTAAAAGCTAGAAAAGGCAAAGAGATGGATTCTACTCTAGAGCCTCCAGAAGGAACCAATCCTGCCAACACCTTAACTTTAGCTCAGCGAAAGTGATTTCAAACTTCTGGTCTCCAGAAGTTTGTTACAGCAGCAGCAGACAACTAATACAAATCTTCAAGTAGGGGGTGGAACTCGACATGTTCTAAGCCAGCACTGTGTAGAATCTTGCTTTTCTTATTTTAAAGAGAAATTTAGTGAATGTAAACAATAGTGACTAGCTAGATTGTATGCTATACCAAAAACCAAACCAAACTCACTGCCATGGAGTCAACTGGATTCACAGTGACCCCTCCTTGGGTTTCCGAAGCAGTATCTCTACAGAAGTAGAGGGTTTGAACCACCAGCTTTCTGGTTAAGCAGTCAAATGCCTTAGGCATTAAGCCACCAGAGCTCCCAGATCGTTTGCTATAGTAATTGTAATTAAAGGTAAGAGAAGTGATAGCAAACTCTTTCAATTAAAAGACATTTTCTACAAATTAGAATACTTAATATTTTATTGTACATTTAGTGCCCTTGGCTCCTTACCCAAATTTTCTAAACCCCAACGGAACTGTTTGCAACAATTTGAAGCCTTAGATAGTTAGTTAGATAGCCTTCAGATAGTTGGTTGTTTTGCAGTAAGATCTTCCAGAACAATCTGTAACCTGCCTCAAGTATGGGAGATTAAGATTCACAGAGATCTAGAAAGGGTCCTATCATGTTGATAACACTACTGTTCTCTAACTACTAGCTAGTAATATTTTGATTTCTTGTTGTAGATTTAAGACCCTGTTGTCAAAATGTTTTAATTTAGTATATAAAACCTTTATCTAGTTTCAACTTTCTCTTTACTTCAAGTCATAATGAATTATTTGCATGTACAGTAAGACATATAAAAGCCAGAACATGTATAAGATAGAAACCTGTCAGAGAAAGAAAACTCAAAATTTTTTCCACTAAAATGAGATAGAAAAGCGTTAAGACTGCACCCCGTCAAAGGCAGAAAATTGGCGAAACCTGGAAAAACAAGGCAGGCCCATTGAGTTCTAGTTCTCAAAGGTTTCACTGTAGCATAGTAATGAATCATTCTGTTTCACTAAAGTTCTTTTACCTCCTTAGTTTTTTTTCCTACTCCTTTAACAAGCTGAAGTAACCTCCCTAGCCCTTGAAAACTAAGCTTTTTAAAAAATTTCCTTTTTATGCCAGGCCAGAAGAAACAAATGTAAGGTTTCCCAATTTTTTTTTTTTGTTAAGCTCCTCTGTTAGTAATCTATAATCTTACAAACCCCGTTAGAAAAAAAATAATAAATTTAACATTTTAAATGATATATAAAAAATAAATGATTTTAAGTGAAAACTATCTTACAGCCATTAACATGTCTCAAATGTAATAATACTCATTTTAATATACCTTAAATATTCTTATTAAGTCATATTTCACTTTTCACATTCACCTAATGATGTGCTATATTTAATTTGTTTTAAAATACAGTAAAACCTCCCTTTAAACACCTTTCAAGCCTGGAACTGAATCCACTCCGGGGGATCAATTTTCAGCCCAACAATAGACAGGCCTATAAAGTGAACAGTAACACCCATGAAGAACATACTCCTCAGAACAATTAATCATATGAAACTGAAAGGGGTGTAGTTCCCCCATAACGAAGGCCAGAAGGCAGGATAAGGCAGGAAAGAAGGATGAATAGAAATGGGGAACACAGAGAGGAGGTAGGAAGAGTGCTGTTAAATTTAGGGGATTGCAACTAATGTGATGAAACAAATTGTGTGTAAATTGTTAAATGAAAAACTAACTTACTCTGTAAACTTTCATCCAAACCACAATAAAAATAATAAAATTAAAAACAAACAAAATACACTAAAACCTACAAAAGCTAAAACCTATATAAGACAGAAACGCGTCAGAGAAGGAAAACTCAAATGTTTTCCACTAAAACAAGCAATAAAAAAGTGGTAAGACTGCATACTGCCGAAGGTGGGAAACTTCTGAGACCTGCAAGAACAAGGCAGTGCTAGGGAGTGCCACCTCTTACAGGTGTCACTGTGTGAGAAAGCAGACTTTGTTAACAAATGAGTTCTAAAATGGCATTATTATGTTTAGTTGGAATGTAAAACAAAATGCATAGTAAGCTGTTACAGGCGTAAGAAAAGACATTTTTACGGCATAATGTTTGACCTTCTTGAAACTGTGTTTAAATATCAGTGGGTTGTGTTTATAATGTCAGGGCTTTTTTTGTTTGTTTGTTTCTTTTTCCTAAAGGATGAAGATGTTCACCTGCTACTTGCAAAATACAGCTACAAATAATGGACTGCAGGTATGAATAGTCTTTGGCTTAAAAGCCAAACTGAATGTAATTACCTTATTCTCTCCATTTAACATCCATTTTCAATAGATGTAGATTCTAGTAGAGAATCATGGGCCATACCTAAAATTTTCATCAGATATAAACGGAAATATGGCAACATTGATAATTATTCAGAGGCAAAGTTTCAGAATTGATGTCTTTTATATTCCTTGCCAGCTGGTGTGGCAACACTAGAATTCCTTATGCTTCTTGTCCTTACTCCAATTCATAGTTTGAAAATAAATTTAGTGCTTGGGATAAAAACAGTTTTAGCTGTTTAACTGTCAAATCTACCTTTCCTGGCGGCTGTTGTGCAGCTAATAACTGATTTCCGAAACTAAATCATCAGCATGCTTCTCTGACCCCTACAGCTGCAGCATGGTCACCTGATAAGCAATTGGAAGCTTGCAGTTATTTTCATTTTGAAGGGGAATAAAGAAATACTGATAAAATAAATAAAGAAAGAATTGGAAATACCATTTCTGCCTTTACAATGTTATTGCCAAATGCTTTTCTGAAAAATCAGCTAGCTGGAAAACGCTGAAATGAATAGATACGATCCCTGTCCTTAAAGAGCTGGCAGCAATGTAGCGCAGGAATTGATAACTGGCAACTAATGAGCACATATTATTATGGAACACCAAGAACAGGCACCTAGCCTGGTTGAGAAATGTCTGGAAAAAGATGATTTGCTATGTGAACTGAAAGGAAGGAAACCAAGTCTGACTGGCTCAGCAGCCTTCTCTGAGGCTCATCCAGAGCTTGATGGGGGAAGGGGGGAAAGCCACTCATTGGGGTCCTCAGTAGCCTGCAAAGGCAGACAGCACATTGACCTTTATTAGGTTACTTGTTCGTCTTCCTCCACAAAGTGGTAAGCTCTTTAAAGGCAGAAATTGTTTTTATTCATTGTGTCCACAATACCTATCTAGTAGTAGCTGATACATAAGAACCATCTAATAAACGAGTATGTGAAAGATCCTAGGATGCTGAAAACATTCTTTTCTTGAGGTGGACTAATGCACAAAGGCAATATTTTATCTCTTTACATGATACATTAAAAATCTCTGCTACGCATCTCAAAAGATTAGATAGGAAATTAGGGGTCAGTGAGTTTATGTTAATAGGGGAGGAAGAACTCAGAAAAGGAGAGTAAGAATTGTTGCACAACTCTAAGACTGTAATGAGTGTCACTGAACTGAACATGCAGGAATTGTTGAGCTGCTGTATGTTCTGCTGTGTACACCCTCGGCAACAAAAAATGTATTATTTAAATATACTATTTAAAAAAAAAAAAAAAAAAAACTTGTATTAGTGTTTGAAATGCTGGTACCAAATCTTAGATACAAGAGCAGGGTCAGGAAACACGTGAGATGAAAAACAAACAAGACACCCACCACTCTCCAGAAGCTCAATTTAAACTAGCCGTTTCATAACTCCCCGGAAGGAAGATGGGGCAATCTACTTCCGTAGTGATACTGCCTTGGAAACCCAAGGAGGGGTCGCTATGGGTCGGGTCTGACTCAATGGCACAGAACAACAACAACATCTGAACCAGAACAGCTTCTCTTTCATATGCTTGTATTTTGGATTTCTACAAAGTATTTCTATTGGATAAAGGCTCAATTGCTTAAAAAGAAAAGAAAATTCTAATGAAGTTAATAGGAGAGCTAAGTTTTCTAAAAATATGTAAGGATTTTTTTCTCCATTTTCAGGAAAGAAATTTAAACAGAGGAAATTGAGAATTTACATGTTAAGGTATTTTCCATATTCCTTCTGGATTTCCTCTTAGTTTTTCACTAGCCTTACTTAGCAATTTCTTACTAGCTAAAGGTCCCTAAGTAGCACAGTTTTCTCCTGGTTAATTAAGCTAAAGGTTGGTGGTTCAAACCCATTCAGCAATACTGTGAAAGAAAGATCTGGTAATCTGCTTCCATAAAAATGACAGCTAAGAAAACTCTATGTTGAAGTTCTACTCTGTAACAAGCATCAGATTTTTTGTTCTGTTTTGTTTTAGTATGTATCCATGTATAGAAGTTTATAGTGAAATTGTGCATTCTCTTCTGTATACTATCATATATATATATATATACACACACATATATATTATATATATATATATATATATATATATATATATATAAAGTATCACATACTATTTGCTAATATCTGGAAAAAGATTCTATGCTTTTCCACTCTGAATTTGCCACACAGTATCTTCACTATTTTATACTTAATGCAAGTTATTCTAAGATGTTTAATCCTTTCATGACCCATGAGACACGTATCACTCACCAATATTTTTAGCCTCTCAGGTTTCTTAGGAAGCTGCTATCCCAATTGTAGTACATGCTACTGCCAGGTGGGGAACTGTATAACTGTGAATCTGAAGAAATGAGTCTCACCCTATCAATCCTACCACCAGAGTTCACGTGAGACATGTGTGACCCATATAATTGTTATCAAAATCCATTATTACCTCAATTTTTTTCCCCTTGATTTCAGCATGCTTTCCATTACTGAAAACACATGGTAACAACAAAAAATTCAAAGCAGAAAATAATTCAGTCATGAAGGTTAATTCAAAACCACTACCTAATTTCTCTGTAGCATACTGGATTTTTTAAAACATCCCATTTTCAAAACAGGATAACTTAAGCTTAATTCTCTTAGGCGTTGCAGGCCCTTATGCAGTGAATCTTCTGTGAGATTTGTAAGAAAAATGTACCAAAAGACATATAGGTACAATATACTTTATTATAAACAATCGGGTAACAGTGTAAGTATGCATTTGAAGGATAACTAAAACCTAGTTGTCATAATCGAAAGCATTACTGCACTCAGAATAGTTTATCTGCTTTACATTAACTTGAGCTTATTTTTTAATATATGTCAGGATCACTTAATCTTGTTACACAGTTCAGGTATTAAATCATAATAGGGAAAGACAAAATCTGGAATGTACATTATACTTGGCTACACTGAATACATTTACCAGACAGTGAGGACACATTCAAGTTAAGCAGGAGCTAGCAAGTCTAGCAAGTTATATTTATAAAATGCTTCTTTTTTTTTGTTGTCGTTATGGGGATATCCAATTCCTTAGAAGGCAATAAAAAGGGAGATTCTAAATCCTATGGTGTTGGCTGACTTTTCCTGATTTATACTGACTGTAAAAAACAAACAAACAAAAAAACAGAAACCAGAAAATAAATGTGCTGAAAAGTGACATCTTCATGGTTCCAACCACTGGCAGCTATTAAAATACCATCTAGTTTAAACAGACTTTTCATATATCAATTTAACGGGGGTGGGGTGGGGTGGGAAGAAACTAGCTTGAACAAGACAAACTATTCTGGGTTTTGTGAGCAGGCTGAAATATTATTATACTCTGTTGGCACATGATCCTTTTCCATGGCAACCTTAAGCATATTTTGAATTGCTGACGTATTTAAATGCTTAGCATGTCCACTTTGCTAGTTATCCTGTAAAAAAAAAAAAAATGCTGTTACATTGTTGTTTTGGATTGCCTGCCTCAAAGAATGAGTGCTAAATGAGCATATTTAGAAGTCTAGAATCAAATACTGCTTTATTATTTTAATTTTTTTAGCAATTTTTGGCAGCAAAAGAAAAAAACAAGGCTGATTTAGTGTTACAAGGTCTAAAGGGTTAAATTCTCATCAATTCTAAGTCCTCTGAATTTTAAACGTATCCTCATAAAGGCTCTTAGTGAAACACGGATGGTGATATCAGATGCTTACATACGGATTTATTTTCACAGAAGTAATTAGAGGTAATGTGAATATTTTGTCTTAGTTTTTTAAAAAAAAAACCAAAAAACCAAACTCATTGCCGTCCACTAGGACCTGACTCATAGAGAACCCTCCTTGGGTTTCCGAGGCAGTATCTCTATGGAAGTAGATTGCCCAGTCTTCCTTCTAAGGGAGTGGCTCCCATATAACTATTCACGTGTATCAAAAGACTATGCCCCCAAAGTTGCATGAAAATCCAAAGTTTTCTCTTTCTCTCTCCCTTCCTCTCTAAATGTCATTTATAAACAACCAGGTGAGGTTAATTCTGTAAAGGTATAAAATTCCCAAAGGATGAGTTCAACAGTTTGTGGAGAGATTAAGGAGTCCTTGGGTAGTGCAAACAGTTACCACACTTGTCTGCTAACTGAAGGCTGGACGTTTGAGTCCATTCACAGTTGCCTCAGAAGGAAGTCCTGGCTATCTCTACTTTCAAAATATCTGTCACTGAAAACCCTGTGGAGCACAGTTCTACATGACAAATGGGGTTGCCATGTTACTCAATGACAACAGGTTTGTTTTGGTTGGAAAGATCAAGAAAGTTATGCTTGATCTCTGGAACAAAAACTGCATTATTTGATGTTCTCTTATGTGAGGGCATTTGTATGAGGAATGCCTTTTTCAAGAGAAGGGGAGATGGAGAATTATTGGAAAAGTAGAAACAAAGGAGAAAAAAAAAACAACTTTGAGACACAGAAGTAAAGGGAAATAAAAGTTTTGAAGTTGAGATAATTAAAAAACCACTTTCCCCACCGCCCCCAAACAAAGGAAAGATCACATGTTTGTTTTTGAAAGTTCTGAAACATGAAGGTTCTGTATGAACAGATTTCCTACTAGACAGCTCCATAAGGGCTGGGATTGTTTTGCATCTACATTTGATTCCACAATACCTAGCACTGCACATAGAAGTGCACAAGACATAAGCTACGGGTGCTTATAAACACTATATGCCACTTAGTTTTAACACAAAATGTAGTATTTATTTTCTATTATATATATGAAAGTTTCTATCAGATAACACTAGTCATTACAAGAGGTGACAGTAGAAGGTCACTCGTATCTTTTTCACATGATCTTTCTACACGGAATACAATTTAATGAGAAACAACTACTGTGTGCACTAATGCTAGAAAGAGCTAAATAGAATGTATAAATGAAGAAACCTCTTGGATTACTGAAGTACCGTCTATTACAAGCACGAATGCCTTCTTGAATTATACATTTTTAAGAGGATGCAAAATATTTTCCCAAGCAATGCAGCTTAGTGAGTGGTAATTATATGTGAAAGTACCTTGAAATGTGGGAAAGTTTCCTGTGTTTATCACCCATGGGTCTTAATATTGCATATGTTTTTAAAAAGATATAACTTATTTAGTATGACTGTTCTCCAGAAATTATGGTGGACTATGAAATTAGTACCATTTTACATGGAAAGATATTTCCTTGTATGAGACTTCAGCTATGTAAGAGGCTAGCAGATTTGACCAGAAGATGATTTAATTAATTGAGACACTAAATTAAACTTATTAATTTAATTCAACATTGTCTAGATTTTTTAAAAAACTTCATCCTTTTGTTGTTGTTGTTGTTATGTGCCGTTGAGTCGCCCTGACTCATAGCGACCCCTCCTTAGATTTGTTGTTGTTGTTGTTATGTGCCGTCAAGTCGGCCTCAAGTCGGCCCCGACTGATAGCGACCCCTCCTTGGGTTTCCAAGGCAGTATCACTAGGGAAGTAGGATTGCCCAACCTTCCTTAATCTGTAAATAGCTAGTATTTGTCAAAAGATAAGGAAAATGTGGCAAAAATGTGCTTTTCCCATACACTTTAATGTGGGAATGTAAGAAGATATAAGTAAACTTATGGTGCTTTGTCCACGTCTTTACATGCTTTTTCTTTATACAGGACTTAAATAAATGGTAATATTGCACTGTGCAGACTCAGATGTCTGCAGCACTGCTGACATGAGTAACCCAGAAAATGAGAACGTGGTTTCCTTTGTGGAAAGCAGGAGTCTCCCAGGATGATGGCTGGCTAAATTCTGGTTTTGTCTTGCAATTTGGGAAGATAACTCATTTCATGCTATTTTCATAACTTTTTTTTTTTTTAATAATGGCAGATTATGAAGCAACATAACTCCTAGCTTCACAGTTTTTCTTTTCCAATCATAGTTTAAACTTGTTTCAAATGTACCATTAATATCAGAACAATAGTCCAGCTATAGGTATTTCAACTTCAGAACATAATTAATATTATTCAACTGTACCTATGAAGACTGTTGAAAGATCAAATGCTTTGTCACATATATATTTACCACAATTAAAAAGTTCTCTGTGGCTTATCCTCCATAACTGATTATATAAATTTGGTGTTTCTTCTTGCCAAATGTGAGATCACTTAAACCACAGGGGTTTGATTGTTTTGTCTGATAGTATTATTTTCTCTAGTGCTTATAGTACCTGAATTTCCTGTATAAACAGTTTTAATATTTTTCCATTTAGCTACACAAAATACCTTGTTGTTGTTGTTATGTGCCGTCGAGTTGGCCCTTAGAATGACATAAATTATTAAAGCTATTTTTGATTCTGCCAATACCTTTCAAATACTATTAACTCAGTTGCCTTTCACTTGTTGCCTCCCACAGAAGTAGTTGCTTATGATGGTATGGGATGATACTCCTGCTTTTCTAATCACACTATACTGACATCAGGGTAACTAGAAAGCACAAAACAAATGGTGATTAAAAGAAAAAAGAGAATAGTATATATTATATGCTTTCCTACATGCACTGGAAATTTCCATTAATTGCAAATCTGAAATTATATAAGCCACTGCCTACAATAGCATGTATTCTATAGAAATATATCTTAAGAGAGCACTGTTAAGACACTGAAGAAATCGGATTATGTGGAGAGCCCATCTGAGTCAGAACTTTGTCCAACCACTGCAGTGGTCCATGAAGATGAACTTCGATCCAGCAGGGGGTGCTTGTGACATCCTGGCGATGATACTCAGCTCCCCAGCCCTGGAAATCAAGAATGGAACGAAGAGTCATTGTTTCCAGATTTTACAGTTCCACAGCTGCCAGACAGAGTTCTGTGGACAAAGACAGAGCCCATGCCTCAGAGCAGACATGAGATGTGAGAGAGACTGTAAACTTTACCTAGTAAGTCTAGTACTTTTGCATACAACCTGGCACCCTAATATGAGTCCAAACCAATGCATTCCCTTTGTGTTCACAACTAAATACATGGATCTAGAAATGGTCTAGAGTCCCTGGATGGTGCAAACGGTTAACAACATGCTGGGCTACTAATCAAAAGATTGGAGGTGTGAGTCTACCCAGAGGTGCTTCAGAAGAAAGATGTGGCAATATACTTCTGAAAAACCAACTAATGAAAACCCTGCTGAGTACAGTTTTACTCTGACCCACATGGGGTTGCCATGCGTTGGGGCTGACTCTATGGAAATTGTGTTTTTTTGTTTTTGAGCTGGTCTGGGGCTTCAGACATAAGAGAAACACTGGTAAACCATTCTCCCTCCCACAAGGAAAGAAGGGATGAAATTTATGCTTATCTGCTTAGTGCTGAGCACAGTATTCAGCACAAAATGGTTACTCATTATCAATCAGTGACTTAAACTGAAAGTTGTAAAGAGAGAAGAGCAGGCATTCATGATTATTCAGGGCTGATTAGTAAATCTTGTTCCTCCTCCCTCTCTCTGGCTCACTTTTGGTCATTTCCTACTTAGTGCTATTCATAGGAGAGATGATAGAAAAAGAAAAGAATAAATGTGTATAATCCATATGTTAAACATCAGTGAAAAGCTATTTTAAAAATAAAGAAAGATCACAGCCAAGCAAACTAGTTTTGCCATTGGAAACAGTGATTCTTTGTAGAATTTTAAAACAATTGGCTAAGAAGACGTTTTAAAATTTCTAGTGGATTTCAACATAACCATGCTGCGTGGTGGCACTTCATACTCATGACTGATGCCTGATAATCGCATCATTCTTTTTCAGTCCATTCACCCTCCTACTTCTGCCTTTTCTCAGATGACTATTATTTCACTCCTGCTTCTCTTTCCTGAAACTTCTAAAACCTATTCCTTCATCCTTGGCTTGCAACTCAATAATAGTCTTCTTTCCTATTTCAATGAGAAAAATGAAGCAATCAAAAGAGAATTCCCTAAGCACCTGTACCCACATAACTGGCCTTTCTACCTCTTACCATAGATTATCTGTTTCCAAATAAACCAGTCTGTCCATTTGTGCATTAGACTATTCTCACTTGCCTTCTCAGGCACATCATTCCAGCCAATCTCCCTCATTCTCTCTGTAATCTTTGGCTTTCTTTGGACCATTCCAATCAACACAGAAACATGCTGAAATATATCCCATCTTCAAAGTACTTCTCATGACCCTACCATCTCCTCCAGTTATTGACCCACTTCTTTGATCCCTTTCTTAGCAAAACCCTTAAAAGGGTTGTCCATACTGACTGTCTCCAACTCCTCTCCTTCCATTCTTAAAGCACTCTGTTCAGGGTTTCACCCCAGTCATCAACAAAACTGTTCTTGTTGAAATAAATAATAATAATAAAAAGATCTTTATATTGGTAAAATTAATGA
The DNA here is from genome assembly GCF_000298275.1 of Orycteropus afer afer. Classification (NCBI taxonomy): domain Eukaryota; kingdom Metazoa; phylum Chordata; class Mammalia; order Tubulidentata; family Orycteropodidae; genus Orycteropus; species Orycteropus afer. The sequence goes on from NW_006922652.1 coordinate 175,031, forward strand.
TCAACTCTCAGTGTTCATATTTTGTGGGCAGTACACTAACAAGACTAAGCATGGTGGGCACCTCTCACCTTCATTGTTAATTGCATGGTCAGGATCAACATGAATCCAATTCTTACCTGCAAAAGGATGCAGACCTAATTTTCCTACTTCATTCTCATCACCAATTGCTCCAGTAACAATATAATCCCCAGCCATCCAGGGATAGGTCAACAGGGGCTGGCCACAAGCACAGAGGTCCACATAACACGCTGAATTTCAGACTACCTAGCCCCAAATGTGGGGTTTTTCTCTAACTCCAATAGGGTATCACTGTAAGTCTAGGAGTTCACCCAACATCTTCACTTCTGACCTGTTGGCTCCCCCTACCCCCTGTGGGTTTGAGGATTTCCTGAAATGAGTCACAGAATTCATGGAGCAGCATCTATACTTAGAACTACCTATTTGTCATAACCAGAGAGGATACAAATGAAGAAATGCATAGGCAGGGTTTGGGAGGGGTCCAAGAGCAGAAATCCTATGCTCACCAAGGGACCTACTATATTCCTGAGAGCAAAATGTTCATTCCTTCCAACCCAGAAGCTCCTCTGAACCCTGTCTTCCAAAGCCTTGATTGGCCTCACCATGTGGCCATGGTAAATTACTTTGTGAGGCTCCTGAGGCTTACTTAGTAGCAGGCCTCCAGGTGAGCCCTCTTGGTCTGGTTAGCCTCCACTCATTGGCCTTAGGGTGGTTTGGCTATCAGGAAACAGGACCAAAGGCTGAACTGCAAGGGGGTTCCACATCTCACAAGCAGTGTCTTAGTTCCCTAGTGCTGCTGTAACACAAATAACCGAAGTGGGTGGGTTAAAGTACAGAAATTGATCAGAACAGAAGTAACAGTTCAGGAAGCTAGAAGTCTGAATTCAGAATGGGAATCTAGAGGGGATGTCCTTCCTTGTTTATTTCAGCATCCTGTAGCCCACAATCCATCCAGACCAAATCTATTACCTCTTCTCCATCTTGGTTGAAGGTAATTTTATTTTTTCAGCTAATAGGCTAAAATCTTTGAAGTTGAACTTAACTCCTCTCTTTCTCTATACCCCCACTGAATCCCCTCATAATTCAGAATGCTTACACTTATAACAAATTCTACTGGAACTTCTCTGGTGGGAGCACCATCATGTCTCACCTGAATATTACAACTGCCTCCTAAACAGTCTCCCTACTCGAACCTTTGACTACACAGTATCTGTTCTCCACACAGCAGCCAGAGTTTAAAACATGTAAGTCAGAGCATGAAAATCCTCTGCTCAAATCCCTGCAATGGCTCCCCATCTCTTTACTGTGGCTTACAAAGTGTTGGTCTAGTTCCCTGTTACTGTTCTGACTCCCTCATTTATTGTGCTTCAGTCACATTGGCCTGTTTGCTGTTCCTTGAAATTTCCAGGAACAATTCTATGACAGGGCTTTTGTGCTTGGTATTCCCTCTGTCTCTAGTGTTCTTTCCCTACATAACCATATGACTAACTCCCTCATCTCCTTCAAGTCTTTGCTGATGTGCCACCTTTTCAATGAGGCCTACCCTGACCTCCTTTTTATAAATTGCAACTTACCTCTATCCCAGCAGTCCAATTTTCCTTGCCATGTGCAACATTTTCTTTTTCCATGTTGTTCTTGTTAGCTGCCATTGAGTTGGCCTCCAACTCATGGCAACCCCATAAACAACAGAATGAAATGCTGCTCAGGCTGCACCATCCCTTGATCAACTGCAGATAAGACTGTTGTGATCCATAGGGTTGTCATGGCTGATTTTCGGAAGTAGATCACCAGACCTTTCTTCCTATTCTGCCTTAGTCTGGAGGCTTGGCCGAAACCTGTATAGCATCATAGCGATACACAAGCCTTCAGTGACGGACAAGTAATGGCTGTGCATGAGGTGTATTGGCCAGAAATGGAACCTGTATTTCCTACACAGAAAGTGAGAATTCTATCACTGACTCACCACTGCCCTTCTTTCATACAACTTGTTAATTATGTTGCTTATTGTTATCACTTCCACAAGAATGTAAGTTCCATGAAGACAAAGGTTTTTGACTAATCACTGATGCCTGGAACAGTGCCTGGCACTTGGTAGGTGTTCAGTAAACTGTTGACTGGCTGAATGAATGAGTACTAGAATCAGTAAAAAATTGAGCTGAAAGAATCATTAAAGATGATCTAGTCTTTCACCCCTAACAGTAGCCACCAATATTTAGTCATCTATAGTTTCCTTTAAACAGATCATCTATAGTTATATTTGCTCAGAATTAATTTTTTTAAAAGTCCTTGTAATATTAATAACCATTTGTTTTCCATAAGCTGTGTAGCTTTAATAATTTAAATGTTTCCTATCTAAGAAAGACATCTGGTTGATATTTGGAAGATCAGATTTTTATGCAAACTTACATTATAGTGAAATAATCACGAGATATTGGCATTTAAAAAAAAAAACACCTAGAAAAAATAAAAAACTGATGAGTCAAATGATTGTTTGTTAAAGGCAATTTAATGTCCTTTGCTGGTTCTAAAGCGAAACAAAAACATTTGAAAAGCTGTCCAGGTATCAAGGACCTGCTTGACCTTTGGTTATTTTGATTGCTTTAAAACATAAAAATGCTTTTAAAGTTTAAAATAAATTTGAATACAATTGCTTTATCATGAAATAAAATGATTCTAAGCAGTCATTCTTTCAATTGGAAACTATAATGTTGATTCTTCTAAAATAATTACTAAATTATAAATATAAAAGAAATATAACTGGAGTATAGAAATTTTATTAAAAAAAAAAAAATCTGTTGCCGTTGAGTTGATTCCAACTCATAGCAACCCCATAGGACAGAGTAGGACTGCTGCACAGTTTCCAAGGCTATCATCTTTATGAAAGCAGATTGCCATGTCTTTCTTCCACTTAGCAGCTGGTGGAGTGAAGTGCCATCGAAGTGCCAATCTTTTGGTTAGCAGCCAAGTGGTTAACCACAGCATCAATTAGTTTTCATGGTAACTTTATATTAAATTTATTTTGAAAAAACCTGGAACAAGTCATGCTGATTTCTCAGATAGATATTTCACAATCTGAAAACTGTGTCACATTATACCCAGGCAGTTTGACAAATAAATTCAGATTTTGAAATATTAGAATTATTTGCAATTACAACTTGGAATAAATGAAATAGAAGAAGGATGCAAACTCAAGAAAAATTCATTGCCATTGATTCAGATCGGACTCATAGCAACCCCTCCTTGGGTTTCTGAGGCAGCATCACTACAGAAGTAGATTGCCCAACCTTCCTTCCGAGGAGTGGCTGGTGGGTTTGGACCACCAGCCTTCTGGTTAGCAGTCAAATGCTTTAGGCACTATGCCTTAAATTTGCAAATCCAGTTGTTTTTCCTTCCCACTAAGTAACTTCCTTGCTTCTTCAACTTTTACATCAACCTTAATACAATTTGCTTTGAGAACGTCAACAAATACTCATAAAGAGACTATCTAATAGCCTCTCTAACCACACCCACCTTAATGTTTGTATTCCAATTTGTATATACTTCTATAATAGCACATAATGTTGTTGTTGTTAGGTGCCCTCAAGTCGCCTCCAACTCATAGTGACCCTATGCACAGCAGAAATAAATAACTCCTGGTCCTGCACCAGCTCCACGATCCCTGCTATACCTGAAGCCATGGCAGCAGCCACTGTGTCAATCCATCTCATTGATGGCCTTCCCCTCCTTTGTCGACCCTCCACCTTACCAAGCATGACATCCTTCTCCAGGGAATGGTCCCTTCTGAAAATACGACCAAAGTAGGTGAGACAAAGTCTGGTTATTCTTGCTTCCAAGAAGCATTTGGGCTGCACTTCCTCCAGCACAGATATGTTAGTTCTTTTAGCCGTCCATGGTACTTTCAGTATTTTTCTCCAGCACCACATCTCAAAAGCATCAATTCTTCTTTGGTCTTCTTTATTCATTGTCCAGCTCTGACATGCATATCAGGCAAGTGAAAATATCATGGCTTGTGTCAGGTGCACCTTAGTCCTCAAGGAGATATATTTGCTCCTCAGCACTTGAAAGAGGTCCTTTGCAGCTGACTTGTCCAGTGCTATATGCTGTCTGATGTCCTGACTACTGCCTCCATTGGCATCAACTGTAGAACCAAGCAATGTGAAGTCTTTGACAACTTCTATCTTTCCTCCATTCATCGTGATGCTGCTTAAAGGTCCAGTTGTGAGAATTTTTGTTTTCTTTATACTGAGATGTAATCCATACTGCAGACTGTATTTTTCATCAAAAAGTGCTCAAGCATCTTCACTTTCAGCAAGTAAAGTTGTGTTGTCAGCATATCGCAGGTTGTTAATGAGCCTTCCTTCAATCCTGATGTCACCTTCTTCTTCATATAGTCCAGCTTCTTGGATTATTTGCTCAGCATATGGACTGAGTAAGTATGGTGAAAGGATGCAACCCTGATACACTCCCTTCTTGATTTTAAACCATGCAGTGTCCCTTTGTTCTGTTTGAATGACAGCCTCCTGGTCTATGTGCAGGTTCCTCATGAGTACAATTAAGTGTTCAGGAATTCCCATTCTTCTCAATGTTATACACAATTTGTTATGATCCATGCAATCATATGCTTTTTCATAGTCAATAAAACACAAGTAAACATCTTTCTGGTATTCTTTGCTTTGAGCCAAGATCCATGTGACATCAGCAATGATACCTCTTGTTCCATGTCCTCTTCTGAATCCAGCCTGCACCTCTGGAAGCTCTCTGCAAATATACTGCTGCAACCGCTTTTGAATTATTTTCAGTAAGATTTTACTTGCGTGCGATACTAATGATATTGTTCGGTAATTTCTACATTCTGTGGGATCACCTCTCTTTGGAATGGGAAAAAATATGGATCTCTTCCAGTCAGTTGGTCAGGTAGCTGTCTTCCAAATCTCTTGGCATAAAGGAGTGAATGCCTCCAGTGTTGAAACATCTCAATGGGTATTCCATCAATTCCTGGAGCCTTGTTCTTCGCCAATTCCTTCAGTGCAGCTTTGCCTTCTTCCTTCGGTACCATTGGTTCTTGATCATATGCCCCCTCCTGAAATGGATGAAGATCAACCAGTTCTTTTCAGTACAGTGATTCTATGTATTCCTTCCATTTTCTTTTGATGCTTCCTGTATCATTCAATATTTTCCCCATAGAATCTTTCAATATTACAACTCGAGGCTTAAGTTTTTTCCTCAGTTCTTTCAGTTCGAGTAATGCCAAGTGTGTTCTTCCCTTTTGGTTCTCTAACTCCAGGCCCTTGCACATTTTATTATAGTACTTGGCTTTGTCTGCTTGAGCTGATCTTTGAAATCTTCTGTTCAGCTCTTTTATATTGTCATTTCTTCCATTTGCTTTAGCTACTCTCCATTCAAGAGCAAGTTTCAGAGTCTCTTTTGACATCTATTTTGGCCTTTTCTTCTTTTCTCGTCTTTTTAATGATTTCTTGGTTTCTTCACGGATGATGTTCTTGATGTCATCCCACAATTCTCCTGGTTTTTGGTCACTGGTGTTCAATGCATCAAATCTATTCTTTAGATGGTCTATAAATTCAGAAGGGATGTATTCAAGGTCATATATTGGCTCTTGTGGACTTGTTTTAATTGTCTTCAACTTTAAGTTGAACTTGCATATGAGCAATTTATGGTCTATTCCACAATCAGTTCCTGGCCTTGTTTTGGCTGAAGACACTGAGCTTTTCCAAGCCCTCTTGCCACAGATGCAGTCAATCTGATTCCTCTGTGTTCCATCTGGTGAAATCCACATGTACAGCCGCCGTTTGTGTTGTTGAAAAAAGGTGTTTGCAATGAACAGTCGTTGGTCTTGCAAAATTCTACCAAGCGAGTTCCAGCATTATTTCTGTCACCAAGGCCCAATTTCCCAACTACCGGTGATTCTTCTTTGTTTCCAACTTTTGGTCTCCAGTCACAGTGATGATTAACACATCTTGATTGCATATTTGGTCAATTTCAGACTGCAGAAGTTGATAAAAATCTTCAATTTCCTCATCTTTGGCTTTGGTGGCTGGTGCATAAATTTGAATAATAGTCATATTAACTGGTCTTCCTTGTAAGCATATGGATATTATCTTATCACTGACAGCACTGTACTTCAGGACAGATCTTGAAACATCTTTTGTTTCCTCTTCAATTGTCCTCTTCAATTGCCATTCCTGGCATAGTAGTATGGCTATCTGTATGAAACCACAGTAGTATGGTTATCTGATTGAAAATGGCCAAAACCAGTCCATTCCATCTCACTAATGCTTAGGATATCAATCTTTATGTATTCCATTTCATTTTTGACAACTTCCAACTTTCCTAGATTCATACTTTGTACATTCCATGTTCGTATTATTAGTGGATGTCTGCAATTTGAGTCATGCCACATCAGCAAATGGAGGTCTTGAAAGCTCTACTTTATTCCTATTAGTAAGGTTGGCCCTACTTTGATGATGCAGCTCTTTCCTATTAATATTTTGTGTGTGTGTGTGTGTGTGTGATTTGGGTTGAAAGTGTACAGAGCAAATTCACTTTCCATACAGCAGTTCACACACACATTGTGTCAAGACATTGATTACAATTTACCCAAATGTGACAGCTCCCCTCCCACTTTGTCCCAATAGTTACCTCTTCCCTGTGTTCATCCCTCCATGCACTCCTGCCCCGAGCTTTCTCCCTGTGCATAAACAGCCCTTCTTTCTCCCATGATTGCTCTCTCCAAGGAATGTATCTACCTCAGGTAAATGTTCAACTTATACACCTGTCTTTTGTTTGGCTGGAAGCCACAGGTGTGGGTTGAATTCAAGACCCAAAGGGCAGCTAGGGACCAGAGTCTCAGAAGTTCCACCAGGCTCTATCAGACCAACAAACCTGGTATTTTTTTTTTTCCATTTTTTTTTTTTTTTTGGGTCCACATTGTTCTCCCTCTCTATCCAGGATCTCCTACATAGATCCCCCTCTGAGTGGTTGACAGTGGTAGCCAGGCATCATCTAGTTCTTCTGGTTTCACAGTCGTATAGGCTGAGAATCATATGGTGTACCTGTCGCAAGTACTAATTCTTTCCATGAATCTTTAGTTTTTTTCATTCTTCTTTGCTCTGGACAAGGAGAGACCCATCGTTGCATCCAGATGGCTCCTTGCAAGCTTTTAAGATCCCAGTTGCTACTCACCAAAGTAGGAGGTGGAACAATGTTTTGTGCAGTATGTTATGCCAATTGAGCTTGACGTCCCCTGCAACTCTCGCCTGAAGCCCACAGGTTCAACTGCTTGCTTCCTCTGGGTAGCTGGTTGTGACCAAGAAGTGATGACAACCCTGTCCCTTGTCACTCTCTACTATATACCTGGGAATTCTTACAGAACATACAAATAACACTTGTAGAACCATTGTCTGCCAACTCTATACATGGTCTTGACTACACTCCTTGCTGCACAGACATACCTAATAGTTCAGCCTGTCCACCCATCTATCCACCTGTATACCCATGTTTGCCTTCACTGACAATGTAGTACCATATGTGCAAAAGGGTACATCTTTGTTGTCTGCACCTCCCATGTACTGCTCTATGTCTTCCTCTTTCTCAATGCCACCATGTTGATCACTCACATCCTAGTCATATTTTGAAAGCCTTCTGACCTAAGGGGCTTGTTCTCCTGCACTGCATCAGATAATGTTGCTGGGCTATTCATAAAGTTGCGCACTAATGTATCAGACAGTGTTTCTCTGCTATTTATAAGGTTTTCCCTGGCTAATTCTTTGAGAAGTGGGACGGCCTCTTCCTTCTTCCTAGTCTATCTCAGTCTGTAAGCTGCTTTGAAACTGTGCACCATGTGCAACCCTGCTGGAACTTTAAACACCAGTGGGGCAGCCTCAAGCCTCACAGCAACATGCAAGCCACAATAGTACGATAAGCTGAAGACAAGTTTGTCTCGCTTAGCTGTTCAAAACCTCCTTGCCCTCCCCTTACCTAGATCCCTGGCACTGCTCTGCTCTGTTGTGCCCCTGGCTTCTCTTTCCCCGCTTTCCTGGCTGGTGGGGGGGGGGTGGTCGCCGGGGTTGCTCCCCTTACCTGGATCTCTGGCTATTGCTCTTCTCTGTCATCCCCTCTGGGTTCTCTTTCCCTGGCTTTCCTGGCTGGTGTGGGTGGCCTGGGGAAACCCTTCCCTGGATCCCTGGCTGCTGCTCTGCTCTGTCTTGCCCTCTGGTTTCTCTTTTCCTCACTTTCCTGGCTGGTGGGGGTGAGGCCTGGGTTGCTCCCCTTATCTGGATCTCTGGCTGCTGCTCTGATCTGTCATCCCCTCTGGATTCTCTTTACCCGGATTTCCTGGCTGGTGGGGTTGGGGCCTGGGTCACTCCCCTTACCTGGGTCCCTGGCTGCCCCTCTGCTCTGTCATGCCCATAATACATACTGTGTTGTATTAGAGGCAGTTCCATCTATTCTACAGTGGTGTAGTGGGTAAGTCACTTGACTTCTAACTGGAAGGTCAGTGACTCAAACCCACCAGCTGCTCTGCTGAAGGAAGATAGGGTGATCTACTTCAGTAAAGATTTACAGCCCTGCAAACCCAATGGGGGCCACTATGAGTCAGAAATGACTCAATGGCAGTGAGTTTGGTTTTTTTGGTTTAGTGACACAAGTAGTTAAGTACATGCTACTAATAGGAAGGCTAACAGTTCAAACCTACCTCGAGGTGCCTGGTGATCTGTTTCACATAGGTCACAGCCATGAAAACCCTATGGGGGAGGAGTTCTACTTTAAAAACATATGGAGTTACTGTAAGTCAAAATCGACCTGACAGCAACTAATTTGGTTTTTAGTTTTTGTTATGGATTGAACTGTGTCCCTCCACAGTATTTACTGGAATTCTAAAACCTATACCTGTAGATGTAATTCTGTGTGTAAATAGGGTTTTCTTTGTTATGTCACATTAGTGTGTGGTTTGTCCTAAACTTAACGACTTCTGAGTTACACGGAGCAACACACACACACACACACACACACACACACAGATAAGGAAGCACAAACAGAGGTCATTTGAGAATCACCAAGGAACCAAGGAATGCAGAGTCTACAGCAGCTGAAGGAGACAGAGATGACAAAAAGAGAGCCTTCCCCTTTAGCTGGTGCTCTGAATTTGGACTTTTAGCTTCCTGCCTGTAAGAAAATAAACTCCTGTTCTCTAAAACCACCTACCTGTGATACATCTGTTACACAGCACTAAAAAACTACAAAACTTATTTATAAATATTTTCTTCTCTCTTTGTCTGTATGCTTTCTAAGAGTAAGGAGTATCTTATTTAACACAAGTAAATTCAACAAGTATTTACTGACTGGCAATAATGCTCAGCAATTAGCGGGATGGAAAAATCTCTGTAGCATTAAATCTTATGACAATATTATTGCCACTTTATCATTTCATTAAAAGCACTTTTACCTTAACAAAACTCATTCGGATAGTGCACATCTTTGTTAACTCATAAACCACTTCAAATCCATGGTGGACTGATTGTGCAAGCAGCTGAGCAAAGAGCTGGTTGTTGAAGATCTTGAGGCTACAGCCACTGGGGATCTTACAAACAGTGGCTGGGTGGAAGCCATGCTGGTAGTTGCAGTTACGGCTCTGTACAAAGATGCTGCTGTCGCTCACGCACTCGGCATAGACTTCCCCCCCAACGTAGTACAAATGAACACCTGTAGAGGCAAAAATAGAGCCTTCACACCAGAGCTGTGTTTAGTTTATGTTTAACACCATTCTTTCTCTTCATTGACTTTTGTAATGTCAAGAGATATGACTGTTATAAAGTTAAATGCTGACTTCTTTTCACTGTAATTTGTGTTGTTTTTTCCACAAGCTAATTTAAAAGTGGATTGCAATCCATGTTTAAAATCACTCTGAAAACCCAATAAGTAGACTCTCATGTACTTCTCTTCCTGTTACCCACTCCATTTCATACTTACCAAACGAAACCAAACCCACTGCCTCCGAGTTGATTCTGACTCATAGTGAGTGACCGCCATTGGGTTTCCAAGGCTGTAAATCTTTATAGAAGTAGAGTGCCTCATCTTTCTTCTACAGAGTGGCTGGTGGGTTTGAACCGCCAGCCGTCTGGTTAGCAGGCAAGTGTCTTAGCCACTATGCTACCAGAGCTCCCAATCTTATGCTTAGTCATCCAAAAATAAGGTCTCAATAGTAATAAATGCAAATGAAATACATAATGCAGAATACATGCAACAGTCCTTCATGTATATATACAAATAAAAATAGGATAAAGAATCAAGAAAATGTTACTTAAGTGCATACACTCAACCTACTTCAGAAGAAACCATAAATTAAAATATTTTTTTTAACCAACAGTTTCTCTTAATAAATGCCTCAAAGAGAGCTATTTCATTTTAAATTCTATCAGCTGAGGTTATAAGTCATATAGTAACGCCTACTTTTACTTATGAACAATGAAATTCTTGCCATGTTTCCAGTTATAATGGTATAAAAACAATAAAAATGTAGGTTATATCACTTTATCTAACAGTATTAGAATTACAGGCAAAAAAGCATCCTGAGAATGTTGCTGTTCACATTAATTTTCACTCCAAATTAAATTTTAGGTGATTCTTTGCCTTCCAAATGTCTGAGTTTGAGATTCAACATTAATTTAGACCAAGCTGTTGGGTATAGATAAAATGAAGAATTTCTTGTCCAGTGAATACTGAATACCAGAACAATATTTCTCTAAGTTTTAATGGGTTTAAGAAAAAAAAACCTCTAGCACTGGTGTCAACATGATTTTAAGTACAATTACCATGCAATTAAAAGATGCACATAGAAATGATCCATAATATATTTAAAGTAAAAGAAGCTCTGGTGGTGTAGTGCCTAACGCATTTGACTGCTAACTAGAGGTTTGGTGGTTCAAACCCCCAGTCTCTGTGTGGAAAGCAGATGGGACAATCTACTTCCATAAAAATTTACAGTCTCTGAAACCCAATGTGGGTCACTCTGAGTCAGACTTGACTCTGGCAGCGAGTTTTTTTTTTTTTTAAATATACTTACAGTAATATACTTCAAGTTTTCTCAAAATGAAAATATGGAACTTTGAAATAATATAACTTTAAGTAATAGAACCTCCAAGGATTCTTAGACCCAGCTTGTGTAACTTTGTACTTAGAAAACATTACTGACAGCTGCTTAGACTTTCTTTGTCATGTCCTAGTTGTTGTTGTTGTTGTTATGTGCTGTTGAATCGGACCCAACTCA
>NW_006922652.1:186493-200144 GCF_000298275.1 Orycteropus afer afer
TAGCAGTCAAGTGCCTTAGCCACTATGCTACCAGAGCTCCTAAGAAGCACTTAATTCTGAATTATATGTTGGCTGGCTGGCTGTCATTGCCATCATGTCGGATCTGACTCAACAGTGACCCCTCCTTGGGTTTCCGAGGTGCTATCACTATGGATGTAGATTGCCCAACCTTCCTTCCAATGAGTGGCTAGTGGGTTTGAACCACCAGCCTTCTGGTTAGCAGTCTAATGCCTTAAGCACTACACCACCAGAGCTCCTGTTACTACCAGAAACTCGAACAAATCAGTCTTGGAAGAAAAACAAGAATATTCCTTGGAAGCAAGGATGGTTGAGACTTCAACTCGCTTACTTTGGACATGTTATCAGGAATTACTAATGGCTAGAAATGGAAATCATGCTTGGTAAAGTAGAGGGTCGAAGTCCGTAAGTAGCACAAATGATCTGTGCTAGACAAAAGGTTAGAGGTTTGAACCCACCCACCAGTACTGGGCAAGGAAAGACCTGACAATCTGCTTCTATAAAGATTATAGCCAAAAACATTCTACAGAGCAGTTCTATCTGTAACACATGGGGTCATCATGAGTTGGAATCCACTCAAGGAGTGCTGCTAACAACAAAGTCAGTGAACATGAGGGAAAACTCAATGAGATGGATTGATGTAACAGCCCTAACAGTGGACTCAAACATACCAACTATTGTGTGGATGGTTTAGGGCTGGGAAACATTTCATTCTGATGTACATGGGGTCTCAGTGAGTCAGGGTAACTTGATGGCAACTAACAACAATCACCTTCTACCATACGTATTGTTTTCTTTTTCTCTATTTTTCCTTAATATAATTTTAGAAAAAAATAATTCTCAGTAACATGTATTTCAACCACATGATTCCAAAGAAACTGACCTAGAGTCACACAAGTAAAACACAACTCTTGATATTTTCGCCAAAGTTCCCCTCTCACGAGCCTGTATCAGACTGGTTCCCCTTTCCTCTCTGCTCAGTCCTTGTTTCTTTTCTCCAATATTCACTCTCTCTCAATAGCTTTAGGCTTGACACCAATGTTCCAGGGCCAGTGATGATGGGTAGGCAGAAGGATACTCCCAACTGGCTGAAACAGTTCTTTGGCTGAACTGACATGTTGAAGGTAAGACATGAGCCAAGACCAAACAAAGGCTTCCTTTAAACCTCTATGAACTGCAACAAATTTGTCTTAGAAGAAAACAACCAGAATGCTCCATAGAAACTAAGGATCCTGTGACTTTATCTTGCTTACTTACTGATATATCATCAAGAGAGACCAATCACTAGGAAAGGATGACTTGTTTAGTTGTTGTTATTGTTGTTATGTGCCGTCGAGTCGGACCTGACTCATAGCGACCCCTCCTTAGGTTTCACTACAAAAGCAGGATTGCCCAACCTTCCTTCCGAGGAGTGGCTGATGGGTATGAACCGCCAGCCTTCTGGTTAGCAGTCAAGTGCCTTAAGCACTATGCTACCAGAGCTCCTGACTTGTTTAATAGAGAGTCAGCAAAAAACAAAGAAAACCCTCAATGAGATGGACTGACACAATAGCTGCAACAATGGATTCAAACATATAAAAAAATCATGGAAATGGTGCAGGCTGGGCAACGTTTTGTTCTGTTGTACATGAGGTCACCATGAGTCAGCAACTAACAACAATAATGAACTCTAAGTGGAAAGGCTTGCCCCTATGTCACTTGATTTTTTTTTTTTTTTAAAGAGGGAAAGCAGGTGGTGAAAGAGCTGGATGGGGCTTCTAAGTGTTTGGTATACATTTGAATAGAATGACCTGAAAATATATAGTCCTTCCTCAACCCACTAAGTAGACAGTTAAGATTCTGATCTTTATTTCAGGGATGATTTTCAATCCTATTAAAGTTTTATCTGTACCCACAACACATGTTGACAGAGTTACAAAAGCAGTGAAAGTCTTTGCCAGGTAAGCAGTGATTTTAGCATCCAGAGAGAGAAGAGGGTGACAGAACCAATGGGACAAGTACTAGGTGGCCTGAGTCCACTCTGGCACCAAGATAAAGATGGACTTGGAGTGAAACAGCTTCACTGTGGAAATCTAAAGAAGAGTCAAGTGGGCAAAGAATTTTGGTTGAATCTGTATGGTAGGCCAAACTTGTGGCCTTCAACCACATGTATCAGATTCAAGATCTCTATAGAGTAGAACCAAACCCAGTGCCATAGTGTCAATTTTGACTCATAGTCACCCCCATTGGCATTCCAAGGCTATAAATCTCTATGGAAGTAGCTTGCCTCATCTGCCTCCCATGGAGCAGCTGGTGGGTTTGAACCGCTGACCTTCTGGTTAGCAGCCAAATGTCTTACGCATCACCACCAGAGCTCCTTATAGACTAGAATAGTAGCTCTCAAATTTTAGCATTCATCAGAATTACCTGGAAGGCTCCAGAGACTACATTTTTTAAAATTTAATTATTTTTTTAAGAGCTTGTTTTACATACAATGTTACATGTACAGTTAGTTTCATTCCCCATTTACCATGTCCAACCCTAACCCAGTCTCCTCCCTTCCCTCCCCTCCCCTTGTGGCCCTCATTTTTATGCAATCCTGTTTGTCCTGCATTTCTTCAATTTGAATGTTGATCCTCTGGTGCCCCCTGGTCTATTGCTCTAAGATATGTATTACCATAGAGTAAGTGGATGCGTCATCCTGGGTTGAGTGGTCTGCGTGTACATCTTGTTTATTATTGGGCTGAGAGCCAGGCCCTGGGAGTGAGTTTTATTCCAGGCATAGAATGTATTCCAGGGCCATAGTGTTGGGGGTCTCATCAGACTTCATCTGACCAGTAATTCTGGTCATTACTGAGATTTTGTATTTTGTTCCACGTTTTCCCTCCCACTCTATCCAGAATCTCCAGAATTGATCCCTTCCTGAGTGGTTGGCATTGATAGCTAGCACCATCTAGTTCTTCTGGTCTCGAGGGCCATCATGTCCTATGGCTGACTGCTTCCAAATGCCTTTGTTTTTTTTGCATTCTTCTTCACTTCTGACAATAGAAGACCATTAGCTGCATCTTAGATGGCCGCTTGAAAGCTTCTAAGTTCCAGAGACTACATTTTGAGAACCACTCAGGTAGTTTAGTAGCTCAAGCTGTGCTTACAGACCAGTCACTGAAATCAAACAGCAGGATTTTTAATTGTGTAATACTTGACAACTAATAGAGAATTGATAATCCCAGTCTATTTCTGAATACTAACCAACAATCTCATTATGTATTTTTACATCTGTTTTAGAATTTCACCTCACTGAAAGTCATTTATTTATAAACTATTTTATGTGCATTACTTTAAAATGGCACAGGAAAAGATGAGTACATATAGATATTACTGCAGCCTACATTATACAGCCATTTCTTTATTAATGCCTAAAATGCCTAAAAGTGATATCATGCATATTACCGATACCATAAATTGTGTATTCTCATACGTATTATTGGTTCAGTAAAATACACTATTAAAATAACTATTATTGTAGTTGAGAAAACAAAATAATTACAGTAATTGAGAAGCTTTAGTTAAAGCAGTGCAAAAAAGTTCTTGTTACAATCCTGATCTTGTTGGTGTTAAGTGTCATCAAGCTGGATCCAATTCATAATGATCTTATGTACAACAGAACAAAACACTGCCCATTCCTGTGCCATCCTCACAATTGTTGCTGTGCTTGAGCCTATGGTTGCAGCCACTGTGTCATCCATCTTGTTGAGGATCTTACTACTTTTTAGATGACTCTAAAACTTGGTCGCTATGAGTTGGGTCCGACTTGATGGCAAATAACAACAAAAACAACAACAACAACAAAACCTGGTAGAACTTTATCAAGTATTATATTCTTTTCTAGGGACTGGTTCTTCCTGATAATATGACCAAAATACAAGAGATGAAGTATGGCCATTCTTGCTTCTAAGAAGCATTCTGGTTATAATTCTTTCAAGATAGATTTGTTTGTTCTGCTGATAGTCCATGGTATATTCAATACTCTTCACTAACACCATAATTCAAATGCATTGATTCTTTTTTGGTCTTCCTTATTCATTGTCCAACTTTTACATATGAGGCAATTGAAAATACTATGGCT
Organism: Orycteropus afer afer; assembly: GCF_000298275.1. Classification (NCBI taxonomy): domain Eukaryota; kingdom Metazoa; phylum Chordata; class Mammalia; order Tubulidentata; family Orycteropodidae; genus Orycteropus; species Orycteropus afer. Next base: position 190,617 of record NW_006922652.1, read on the forward strand.
TGGGTCAGGGCATCTTAGTCTTCAAAGTGCTATCATTGCTCTTTAATCCTTTGTGGTAGTTCAGTTTGTGTGTCAACTTGGCTGGGTCTGGTTCAGTGGCTGGGCAGCTGGATGTAGTATTCCCCATGATGAGCCTGGTAATCAACTCCATGATGGAATCTACTGTGAGCAGCTGAGTACCTGCCTTTGGGTATGTGGTCTGCTTCCTTGTATATAAGTAGCAGCTTTGGGAACGCATTATGGCACGCCTGAACCCTACATGTAGCCATGTCATTGTTCAGCAGCCTGACATGCTCTACCAACCTTGGGACTTACAATGGACTTGAATTAATGGCCTGCCATGTGATTTGGTAATATCGGGACTGTACCTTTTTACTTGTCAACTTTGGGCTTGGAAGTCTCAGCAAGCCAGCAGCTGTGTGAGTGAAGAAAAGCCTCTAGCTTCAGTGGGCTGGGAGCTGGAGGCAGAGCTGAAGCCCAAGGCTGGAGGGGCTCTCACGCAGCCCCTAGAGCCTGGCACTTTGAACTTGGGACTTCTATCCTCCTGAAATGTAAGAGAATAAACTCCTGTTTGTTAAGGCCATCACATTTCTGGTATATTTCCTGTCAGAGCGGTCCTAGGTAACCAGAACACCCTTTAAAGAGGTCTTTTGCAGCAGATTTGCCCAATGTAGTGCAACATTTGATTTCTTGACTGCTGCTTCAGTGCGTTTTGATTGTGGATCCAAGTAAAAGGAAATCCATGACAAATTCAGTGTTTTCTTCATTTACAATGATGTTACTTACTGGTCAAGTTGTAAGGATTTTAGTTTTATGTTGAGGTGTAATCAATCCATAGTGAAGGTTGTAGTCTTTGATCTTCATCATTAAGTGTTTCAAGTCAAGCAAGCTTGTGTCATCTGTATATCACAAGTTATTAATGAGTCTTTCTCCAATCCTGGTGCTTGCTGCATTCTTCTTCATGTAGTCCAGCTTCTCGAATTATTTGCTCAGCATACAGATTGAATAAGTATGATGAAAGGATACAACCCTGACACACTCCCTTCCTGATTTTAAACCATGCAGTATCCCTGTGTTGGATTGGGTTCTCTAGAGAAACACAAAAACCAGCAAAGTATATATATATATATATATATATTTATAGAGAGAGAAAGAGAGAGAGAGAGAGAGAGATTTATCTTAGATAAATGGCTCATAAGCGTGTAGAAGCCGACAAGTTCAAGCTGAAAAGTTCGTCTCTGGAGGGGGATGGGGCCCAGGGCCGTCTGGCTTTCACACGCACGGCAGAGGAGTTCAAGTCACAAAGTTCGTCTCTGGAGAGAGATGGGGCCCGGAGTCGTCTGGTTCCCGCAAGCGTAGCAGAGCCGGGAGAATCAAACTGACACGCAGGGTCGCCGAGAGATGGGGCCCGGAGTCGTCTGGTTCCCGCAAGCGCAGCAGAGCCGGGAGAATCAAAACTGACACGCAGGGTCACCGTTCCCAACAAAGAAAGAATCCGAAAGGCTCCTCCGGGGTGCGCAGCGAGCTGCTTGCTCCAGGAAGCATATATCTGGAATGCCGTTTTTCCAGTTTGTTCCTGGGATAGTATTACAGGTAGGCCACACCCCTGGGGAAACTCCCCCTAGACTGACCGGCCGCTTAGGACGCAGTCATGTGATCCATCATGGGAACCACCACTCACAAGTGAAGTCCAGCCAAGTTGACACATCTTCAACTATCACAATCCCCTTTTTGTGTTCCAACCGTTTTGGTTTATGCATAGGTTTCTCATGAACAAAATTAAGTGCTCTGGAATTCCCATTCTTTGCAATGTTATCCATAATTTGTTATGATACACATAGTGTAATGTCTTTGCACAGTCAATAAAACACAGGTAAACATATTTCTGGTATTCTCTGCTATCAGCCGAAATCCATCTGACATCAGCAATAATATCCCTCATTCCACATACTTTTCTGAATCTGGCTTGAATTTCTGGCTGTTCTCTCTTGATGTACTACTGCAACCATTTTTTAATTACCTTTAGCAACATTCTACTTGTGTGTGATATTAATTATATTGTTCAATAATTTCTGCATTCTGTTGGGTCACCTGTTGCTTGAATAATTTCTTTTGGAAGGCTCAGCACAAGGCTGGTTCCTATGAGGCAGAGAGGTTAAAGATGTCTCAAATGTCCAACTTTTCCAAACTGCTGTACCACTCCATCATCTCTAACATCAACTCCTCCTCCTCCTCTCAGGATTCTCCCTCCTGTCTCAGGGTTCCGTATTTCACTGTAATGTCTCACAGAACTCACAAACTGCCAAGGAAATGGCTCATGTGGTGGTGGAGGCTGGGAGGCTGGCAACTCCCAAGTCCATGGGTAGGCCTGGAAGATTCTTCTCACTTAGTGGTTGCAGCAGCTGGTGAACCAAAATCAGCAGGTCAGATGACCGGTTGCTGTTTCATGTCCAGGGATAAGATGACGACAAACCCAATGCAAGACTACAGCAAGACAGCAAACTTTCCCAGAACATTCGCACATATATCCTCAAGGAAAGTAAGGGTGGTGACTTGAGCCATACACTCCAGCAAGGCAGGACTCAAGGTACATCCCACCCTAAGCAGGCATAGAGACTAGGATTGACAATACATCACAAAATGGAGGACTGGGCCATATTATGCAACGCACAACACTGTACCTATCTTTGGAATGGGTGAAAATATAAATTTTTTCCATTCAGTTATCCAGGTAGCTGTCTTCCAAATTTCTTGGCATAAACGAGTGAGCACTTCCAGTGCTGCATCCATTTGTTGAAACATCTCAATGGATATTCCGTCAATTTCTGTAGCTTTGTTTTTTGCCAGTGCCTTTAGTGCACCTTGGACTTCTTTCCTCAGTATCATCGGTTCTTGATCATATGCTACCTCCTGAAATGGCTGAACAGTGACCAATTCTTTTTGGTACAATGACTCTATATATTCCTGCCATCTTCTTGTGATGCTTCCTGCATCATTTTTTATTTTTTCCATAGAATCCTTACATATTGCAACTCAAGGCTTGAATTTTTCCTTCTGCTCTTTCAGCTTAAGAATGTCAAGTATGTTCTTCCTTTTTGGCTTTCTCATAATAGGCCAGCAGTCCTGGAGCTTGCTCATATGGTTTTTTAACCCTATGGATTAGCTCTCACAGAACACCAACTCCCTATGTCCTCATCAGTAGTATGTTGAACAAGCTACTTTCAAAAAAAGGTCCCAGGAGGTATTTAATACTCCTTTAGGTACTTTAAACTCTGTCTCTGAATCAAGCACCAGCAGAAGTCTAACATGCAGACCAATATGCAAAGCTCCCTTAACAAAAAGCTCAACAACATTACATTTTAATGTTTAGTTTGTAGATTTCACTGAAAATTGTTCTAAAAGTCATTTGAAATTAAAGCCATTCTTCAGAAATTTAAGAATTCGGTCAAAGTAAAAGTATCATTTCCTTTGAGAGGTTAATATCTCTCTCCTTTTGGGTAAGAATTACATGACAGATTGAGTTTCTTTTTTCTCTCTTCCCTGTCAAGAAACCTAAAGCAAAATTTTAATTGCAATCACAATGTTAACCTTTTTGGATGACATACTTGTGCTCTTTTCATCCTCCCATTTTCTGATTTCCTACTTTTTGATTTATTATTTTATTGCAAAGGTTTCTTGAAAACCACCTCAAAGACTCTCTGGAAACAGAACATAATTAAACATAAAGTAACTGTCACCATTATACAAAAAACTCATTAAATGTCAACATTAATGAACGAATTCAACCTGTGCCTAATCAATGGCGTGTAGGTTTACTGTAACAGGAGACATTTGGGAAGTATATTAGGAAGAATATTAGAATGCATCACCAAGAGAAATAATAAATTTCTCCTGGGAATTTGAAAAGAAATGCTCATAGATACTTTCCTGAGGTGAGGGGAGAAAAGATCAAATTACTCTGAGGGTTCTTCACACCTGTGATTCCAGAGTAAACAGGATGTTTACAATGTCAAAGTGGACAACTAATTGTTACTTGGTGAGCTATATGAGCTCTGTGGTGTAGTGCCTAAGGCATTTGACTGCTAACTAGAAGGCTGGTGGTTCAAACCCACCAGCACTCCTCGAGAGGAAGACTGGGCAGTCTACCATAGAGATACCACCTCGGAAACCCAAGGGGAGGGGTTGCTATGAGTCAGATTTGACTCTTCGGCAATGAGGTTTTTTTGTTTTTGTTTTTTGTATGTTACTCATAGACTACTAGCTATTCTAATGGAAAAAGAAAAAAAAAATTAAGATCCTAAACCAGTAGCATGGATTTGCTACTACTGATCACATAGGTAAGAAGGATTTCAGAAGTATCATTAGCCAGACTCTGGTGAAGGCAGCTCTGTCACAACAATCACCCTGGAGACAGGCAAACATCAGTCATCCACCAAAGGCTCCCAACCATAAATAAGTCATAATCATACACTAACTGCAAGCAAGATTTTTTAACTACCTAACTTTTCAAAGGTAATTTTACCTGATATGATTAGGGAACTTTACCTGAGAAAGAATCATCCAGTCAGAGTTCGTCTTCTTGAGAAAGTATCTCAGGTAGCAAAATTAAGCACTTCAAAAATAATACATAATACTTCCATTCAATAATTTTATTCTACTTTCATACTTACATTTTGCTTGTCTTCACAATACTCACCCCGTGCCACCCATCTGATATGCAGATTTTAAAGGCAGAGTGAGAGAGACTAAGATCCCGAAAGCCTATGGGCTTTATCCAACAGTAATGCCTGAATTGTCTCTTGTAGATTACACAGACATGGTTTACCTCTACTTCCATATTTTAGCTCAGAAGGATCTATAAAGGAATTACATATTTGCTTTTACCTTTTCCTATGTGTCTCCTGGTATTTTCTATTGTTGAGTTTCTGTTTACGTTGGAAAGAAGTCCAAGACAGAATCTGTTCCGGTTATTAGAAGGATCTGTAAATCCATCTATCAGCACACTTCGGGAGGAGGCCTGGAATGTCTCTCCAACTCGGTTATTCAGTTCATAATAAGCGACAGAACACCAGTGCTGTGGCTCCTCATAGCACACTGGGCGGAAGTCTGGAAGAAAATGAACCAGATCACCCATCACACCAGTCATACCTGGGCTTCACGTTTCCTAATTCCACCAGCAAACACAGATTAATGCTCTTAACCAGCAAGTTGGCTGAAAAACCAATTATATTCCTTCGCAATCTTTTAAAATCTATCACTTTAATGGAAGCTGTTTGCGGTTAGCTATTTGGTTAGTGTACCTGTGGTCCAGAGGCCATGGTCCTTGTTAATCTCCCATGGATAGAGAGTTTGTAAACATGTTTTTAGTAATGAAAGGTCCAGACAAAAAATGATATAAAGGGATCAAATAAAGTCTATCACCGCTAAAGAAAGACCAGCTAAAAGGAAGTTGGTAGGGCATGTTATCTTTATATATGAAAGACAGCATAACTGTGATTGTGCTAAACTGGACCCCTTTGGCAAAACAGATATTATCTAACAAATTAAAGATAAAAATAATTCACTATGATAAAATAAAATAAATACCAAATTGGACTTTAACTTGGTTAAGAAAAAAGAAAAAGTTCCATGAAGAAAGCCTCACTCTCTCCTCTGTGCTACGTAAAGAATATTGAGTTATTTATGATATAATCATATTTTAAAGATAGCTTGATATTTCATTAGGAAACTCAGGCATATTATGTTTCACCCCAAAACTTCCAGAAATCAACAAAATTTCAGACTTCTTTTTTCTTTACCCATCTTCTGCCTTCCTATTTATTATATTACTTTTATTTCCTTTGAATGTAATAATAAATACTACCAGGATAAATACAACTAGAGTGTGTACCACATCAATAAAACCTACATGCTATTTGGAAAAAAAAAAAAAAAAAAAAGTGGGGAACAAGTTTGTTGGCCCGAAGGAGCCTGGTGGAACCACTGAGACTATGGCCCCTAGCTGCCCTTCAGGTCTGGAATTGAACACACACCTGTGGCTTCCAGCCAAACAATAGACACGCATATCAGTTGAGTATTTACCTGAGGTAGATACACTCCTTGGAGAGAATAAGCATGAGAGAAAGAAGGGCTGCTCAGGCACAGGGAGACAGCTCATGGGGTAGGAGTGCATGGAGGGATGGGCACAGGGAAGAGGTAACTATTGGGAAGAAGTGGGAGGGGAGATGTTGCATTGTGCTAAATTATGGTCAATGTCACGAGACAAAGTGTATGTGAACTGCTGTATGGAAAGTGTATTTGCACTGTAAATTTTCACCCAAATCACAATTAAAAAAAAAAAAAAAAAAAAAAACCAACCCTACATGCTATGCTGGTGCAGATCAAAGCCATCACCTGCTCTGCAGAAGAAAAGGGGGCAATCTACTTCTGTAAAGATCTACAGCCTTGGAAAACCAATGGGCATTTTATGAGTTGGAACTGACTTGATGACAGTGAGTTTTTTTGTTTGTTTGCTTGTTCTTTGGTATATGCTAAAACATAAATTTAAAAAACTGATAAACTATGGATTTTGATTCACAAAAGGATATTCTAAGAAAATTCACTGAAGTATACTCCTTTACACTACACCTACTCAAAGTGTGGTTCAAAGACTTCCATGTCACCCAGGAGCTTTTGAGGAATCCAGATTCTTGGGTGTTGGCCCAAATCTACTGAATCAAAATCTGCATTCATACACTATTGTCACATGATTTATCTGAACATTAAAGCTGAGTTAACACCTAGCTATTATGAGAAGCTCTGGTGGCACAACGAGGGCTCAGCTGCTAACTAGAAGGTTGGCAGTTCAAACCCACTAGTGGCTCCACAGAATAAAAGACCTGGAGATAGGTTCTTGTAAATACTTCAGCCTACAAAACCCTATGGGGCAGTTCTACTCTGTCATAGAGGGCCAGTATGAGTCAGAACTGATTAGACAGGACACAACAAAAATAGTGAGCTATTACAAAAATTTTGTAAAAAAAAAAAAAAAGTTTGCACATATTTTAACAGTACCTCTCTGGCAAAATAGTAGACCCACTATAAACCTCTAATAAAAACAAAAATGGGACAAAATTGTCAATTTTCAGAAATACCCATTCCAGACCTCTGGTTAGATGGTGGAATAGGGAGAAAGACTGCACAGACCCTCTTCAACAAAGAAAAGGGGAACCATTTAACACAGACACAGAAGATAATCCTGAACCCCTGAACCTTGAAGGGAAGGATATAGAAGTAGACTAAACTCCAACTAGCAGAAGTATTTGCATGAAAATGCCAAAAAAAGGAGACATACGGAGCTGCGGTCTGGCAGTGATCCTGAGCAAGCCTGACGCCATGGCACAGACAGCTTGGAGACTGACGAGTGGTGACAGGACCTAAGAATTAACCTAAAACTCAGCCCTGCTACCCAGGGACTGCACAGAGGACTGCTCTGATGGTCGGGGAATAAAACACGAAGCACCAGCAAAAAGAAAGGCAGGCTGAGCTTTTGCCTGTCCGGAGGACACTGCCATTTTGAATGTTTACAAGCAGCTTGACCATTTTGGATATTTAAAGGGACTGCGCTCTCTGAGATTCCAGGGGCTTAAGAACAGGTTCTGCTTGCCAGTAACCCCAAGGACACTCAAGACATGGACTGAAAAGGTACGACATTCTCCTTCTTACTCTTATAACCCACACCCCTTGGTGAACGGAGGTGCTGCCATTCCCCACTCCTACCCGCCTTCTGGGACTGCAGTAACTCCATCCCAGTCTGTGTGCTCAGGCAGAGCCTGGGTGCCCTGTCCTCCCTTCCCCCAAGGTTTTTTTTTTTATCTCATTCTTTTTTCTGGTTTTCAGTTTGTTTGTTTTTGTCTGTTTTGAAACTACTATTATTTTTGTCCTTTTTACTATTATTCTTTATTCTTCCCCTCCCAGGTCCTAGTTTTCAGCTCTTTTCCTTTTCCCTGTTCATGGTTGTAAATTTTTTTCTTTTTTTTTCTGATGGTTAAACCTGTTCCTTGTTTTTCTTTTTGCATTTTTCCCATTTATTCTTCATTATTCTCCTTCTCTACCTTTTTTCTCTTAGTCCCTATCCCCAGATATTGCAGGTTTTCTTGTTTTTTGCTTCTTCTTTTTCCTTTTTGGTTACTGTTCCTGTGTGATTACATGATGTATATTTTGTCCATGTGCTTTTAATTTTTTGATGGTGATTCAGTTGTAATTTTAATCTAATTGAGTGGGAGAGAGCAACAGTCCCTATAAGACACAACTACACCCACACATCCTGCAACTTCACTTAATGACCAAGAGCCACCACCTCCTTCTCCATCAATGGGCCAACGATAAAAAACCACCAAGAAGAGCCTGATCACCTTTGGCTGCTCTTCACAAAGAGTTAACAGAGATCTTAATACAACACCACCACAATGTCTCCGAGACAACAGACCATCACAGTACACACAAAAAAGCAAGATAAAGTGGTAGAAACAAGTAAACAGGATACAGATCCAGAACACATCCCTGAGGAAGAAGCAGCACTGGAACTCTCTGATAAGTGACTCAAAAGAATGATATTTAGGTATCTTCAAAGGACTGAGAAACAAACCAAAGAAAATACAGAAAAAAACCCTAGAAGAATTCTGGAAGAAAATACAAGAACAAAATGATAAAATAAATGAAAAATTAGAAATCATTCTAAATCTACAGATAGAAATCCAGAAGATTAATACTAAATTGTCAGAAATAGATAACACATTGGAAGGGCAAAGGAGAAGAATTGATGAAATGGAAGACAGAATTAATGAGATTGAAGACAAATACCTGAATACTTCTTTGAAAGGGGATAAATCAGAAAAAAAAAAATTTTTTAAATGAAGAAAGCCTAACATTCATGTGTGATACCATTAAAAGGAATAACCTACGTGTCACTGGAATTCCAGAACAGGAAGAAAAAAATAAAACCACTGAGAAAATTGTCCAATATCTGTTGGAGGAGCACTTCCCTGATATGATGAAAGATGAGAATACGTCCATTCAGGATCCAATGAACCCCAAACAGGATAGACTCCAAAAGGAAATCACCAAGACACATCATCGTCAAACTCACCAAAACCAAAGACAAAGACAGAATCCTGAAAGCCGCAAGGGAAAAACAAAATGTTACTTACAAAGGACAGCCAGTAAGAATAAGCTCTGATTTCTCAGCAGAAACCATGCAAGCGAGAAGATAATGGGATAGTATATACAAAACCCTGAAAGAGAAAAATTTTCAACCAAGAATTATATACCCAGCAAAATTGTCCCTCAAATATGATGGTGAAATTAGGAGATTTCTAGATAAACAGAAACTAAAGGAATTTGTTAAAACCAGACCAACCTTACAAGAGACACTAAAGAGAGTCCTTTCAATAGAGAACCAAAAATAGCGAATAGCAACCGACCATTGATACAAAAGAGGACACAACCCAGAAACCACAGCTATGGACATATCCAAAGTAAAATGAGCTT
>NW_006922652.1:200653-201307 GCF_000298275.1 Orycteropus afer afer
ACAAAACCCATCAATATGCTGCCCACAAGAGATACACCTTAGAGATAAAGACTAAAATAGACTAAAAATTAAAGGTTGGAACAAGATATATCAAGCAAGTGTAAGAGAACAGGGGTGGCAATATTAATTTCTAATCAAACTGATTTTAAAACAAAAACCACCATGCGAGACAAAGAAGGACATTATATAATGATTAAAGGATCAATTGAACATGAAGATATAAGCATAATAACTATCTATGGACCCAATGAAAGAGCCCCAAAATACATAAATAAGACTTTAAAAGACTTGAAAAGCTAAATAGATGACTCCACACTCATAGTGGGAGACTTTAATACACCATTTTCATTTAAAGATAGAACAACTGGAAAGAAACTCAACAAAGATGTGAAGAGGTAAACATTACAATCCACCAACTTGGCCTTACAAACATCTATAGAGCACATCACCCAATAGCAGCACAATATACATTCTTTTCCAGTGCACATGGCACATTTTCCACGATAGACGATATATTAGGCCACAAAGTAAGCCTTCATAAATTTAAAAACATTGAAATATACAAAGCATCTTCTCAGATCATAATGCTACCAAACTAGAAATCAACAATAGGCAGATCAACAGAAAAAGAGTAAACACCTGGAAACAGAAAAA
>NW_006922652.1:202679-203240 GCF_000298275.1 Orycteropus afer afer
AATGCAATCCCAATCCAGCTCTCATCAACATTCTTTAGGGATATGGAAAAACTAATCACTAACTTTATATGGAAAGGAAAGAGACCTCGGATAAGGAACACACTATTGAAGAAGAAGAACAAAGAAGGAGGTCTCACACTGCTGGATCTCAAAACCTACTATACAGCCACAGTAGTCAAAACTGCATGGTATTAGTTTAATAACAGATACATAGACCAATGGAATAGAATTGAGAACCCAGAAATAGATCCATCGACTTATAGTCTGCTGATCTTTGACAAAAGGCCAAAATCCATTAAATGGGGGAGAGAATGTTTGTTTATTAAATGGTGCTGGCAAAACTGGAGATCCATTTGCAGAAAAATGAAACAAGATCTGTACCTCATACCATGCAAAAAAACAAACTCCAGATGGATCAAAGACTTAAATGTGAAACCTAAAAATATAGAGTTCCTCAAGGAAAAACTAGGGGCAAATTTAGGGGCCCTAATATATGGCATAAATAGACTATCAAGCCTAACTCAAAATGCACAAACAGCAGAAGAGAAACCAGATGATTGG
>NW_006922652.1:203970-205687 GCF_000298275.1 Orycteropus afer afer
GTAGAATCTGCAAAACACCGCATAATGTGGATGAACTTGGAGGACATTATGCTGAGTGAAATAAATCAATCACAAAAGGACAATTATTACATTAGTCTGTTATTGTAAAAGTGAAGGAAAGGTTTATCTATAGATGGAAATTTTCTTTGTTGGTTACCAAGGGTGGGAGGGGAGGGAAGGAACACTGTTAGATAGAGATAAGTACTGATTTGGGGGAAGAGAAACACAATGTACCAAATGTGAGTGATCAATATGGTGGCATTGAGGAAGAGAAAGACATAGAGAGGTACATGGGAGGTACAAACAAAAAAGATGAACCCTTTTGCACATACAGTACTGCGTTGTAGTGAAGTCAAACCCAAATCACAATTAAAAAAAAAAAAAAAGAAAAGAAATACCCATTCCATATAAACACTAACAACTACAAACTTTTAAATGCTAGATTAAAATAAAAGTTAACTTATTTTAGTAACCAGGATGATAAATATAATAGTGAGTTTGGGACTGAGGAATGCCAAAGCGAAAATGCAAAGCCATGCTTTCTGCTCCTTAAAACATGTGACACAGGCCAGAACTTTAGTTTAGTTTGGGATAACAGGAAATATTCTTGGGAAATAGCTACAATTAGCTGTTTATCTGCGAATTTACCTCCATTAGGCATTGATAGCACTAAATGACTATCAGCTGAGGCATCTACAGGTCGGCCATTCTGGGTCTCTGGGGCTTCTGTGGCCTGATAAGGCGGGGGTGGTGTGTCAACTAAAAGAAAGCAATAAAACAAAGGAATTGTCAAAATGATAAACCACAAAAAAACAAACAAACAAAAAAAAACACAGTGGGATCCAACCTCTTTTGCCCTTAACCTCTTAAGTCTGGTGGACAGGGTAACTGCTAAGAAAGAACATTAATGCAACAAAGTTATTCTGAAGTGACACTGCAAGTGTCCTACAGTACAAATTGTTCTGAGAGCCTCACTAAAGAGTTGATTTAGTTGTCCCTCTTACTGAGGAGTTGTGATTGAGCTCAAATTACCTCATGATAAGATTTCCCCATCTAGGAACTATTTGCCTAGCTTTTCTCAGTAGCAGAATAGTGTTATCTGGCTTTCAAAACACACAAAAAAGCTGAATCTCCTTTGAAGTGAGCTTAATTTTCAGCTCCATTCTTGCTGTCGATTAAACAAGGCCACTGAGTTGCTTTACCCTGAAATAGCTCAAGATATGTCCCAAAACACAGAAATACTGAAAGCTAATTATTATCTTCTACTCTTCTCTCAAATACAGATTTATGAGAGGATAGTGATCATTGGTAGACAGCATCTTACCAACAAAAAAAGAAAGAAGAAAGCAAACTCACTGTCATCGAGTTGAATCCAACTCATAGAGACACCCTTTGGATTTCTGAGGAATACACACATATCTTTACACACATAGATTGCCCAGTCATCTTTCTGTGGACTGGCAGGTGGGTTTGAACTGGCAACCTTCTGTTTACCAGTCAAATGCCTTAGGTACTATACCACCAGAGCTCCTTAGATAGTACCTTATAAAGATGTAATTCAAAAAACAACAGGAACTCGTGATGCAGAGACAAAACCCAATCAACGCTTCTTTTTGTGTGTGTGTGATTTGGGTGAAGATTTACAGAGCAAATTCACTTTCCATACAGCAGTTCACATATACTTTGTCTCATGTCATTGACCACAGTTTACCACAAT
>NW_006922652.1:205877-207091 GCF_000298275.1 Orycteropus afer afer
CAGACCTGAAGGGCAGCTAGGGGCCATAGTCTCAGTGGTTCCACCAGGCTCTATCAGACCAGCAAACCTGGTACCCCCCGCCTTTTTATTTCCTCCAAATGATTTTGAGTTTTGTTCCACATTGTTCTCCCTCTCTATCAAGAATCTCCTACATAGATCCCCTTACAAGTGGATGATAGTGGTAGTCGGGCACCATCTAGTTCTTCTGGTCTCACAGTCATTTGGCTGCAGATCAGATGGTGTACCAGGTGCGAGGAGTAAATGTTTCCATGAATTTTGTTTTTCTTCATTCTTCTTTGCTCTGGACAAGGAGAGACCCATCATTGCATCTAGATGGCAGCTTGCTACCTTTTAAGATCCCAGTCACTACCTGCCAAAGTAGGAGGTGGAACAATGTTTTCTATAGTATGTTATGTCAATTGAGCTTGATGTCCCCTGTGACTATGGTCCCAAGCCTGCAGGTTCAACTACTTGGTCCCTCTCGATAGCTGGCTGTGACCAAGCAGTGACCACAACCTTGCCCCTTGTCAGCTCTACTATACACCTGGGAATTCTGATCATTCACATAAACTTATAGGACCACTGTCTGCCAACCCTATATATGTTCTTGGATACACTCCCCATTTCATAGACATACATAATCGTTTAGCCTGTCCACCCATCTATCCAACTATATACCCATGTTTGCTTCACTGACAATGCAATACTGTATGTGCAAAAGGGTTCATCTTTGTTGTCTGTACTTCTCTATGTCTTTCTCATCCGCAATGGTGCCATATTGTTCTCTCACATTTGGTACCTGCCCTTCTCTTCACCCAAATCAATACTTATCTCTATCTGTCTAACAGTGTTTCCTCCCCTCCACTCCCACCACTGGTAACCAACAAAGAAAATCTCCTTCCATAGATAAGCCTTTCCTTAACTTTTACAATAAAGGACTAATACAATATTTGTCTTTTTGTGATTGACTTATTTCACTCAGCATAATGTCCTCCAAGTTCATCCATGTTATGCGGTGTTTTGTAGATTCTACATTATTCTTTAATGTTGCACACTATTCCATTGTGTGTATGTACCATAGTTCGGTTATCCACTCCTCAGTTGATGGACATCTAGGTGGTTTACATCTTTTGGCTATTGTAAATAGTGCTGCGATGAACATGGGTGTGCATATATCTGTTCTTGTCATGGCTCTCACTTCTTTAGGGTATATA
>NW_006922652.1:213429-213923 GCF_000298275.1 Orycteropus afer afer
TTATCAGAGAGTTCCAATGCTGCTTCTTCCTCAGGGATGTGTTCTGGGTCTGTATCCTGCTCCCTTGTTTCCTCCACATTATCCTGCTTTTTTGTGTGGACTGTGATGGTCTGTTGTTTCCGAGACATCATGACATTGTTGTATTTCGATCTTTGTTAACTGTTTGTGAGTAGCAGCCAAGGGTGATTCAGGCTCCTCTTGGTAGTTTTTTATCATTGGCTCGTTAGTTGAGAAGCAGGAAGTGGGTCTCGCTCAGTAAGTGAAGTTGCCGGAGGTGTAGGTGTAGTTGTGTCTTATGGGGACTGTTGTTGTCTCCTAGTCAGTTAGACACAGATTACAATTGAATAACCATCAAAAAACTAAAAGCCCATGGACGAAAAACGCCTCATGTAATCATGCAGGAACAGTAACCAAAGAAAGAAAAAAGGGAAAAAAAGAAGAAAAAACAGGAAAACCTGCAATATCTGGGGATAGGGCACAAAGGAAAAAAAAAG
>NW_006922652.1:215816-216273 GCF_000298275.1 Orycteropus afer afer
TATGTTATGCCAATTGAGCTTGATGTCCCCTGTGACTATGGTCCCAAGCCTGCAGGTTCAAGTACTCAGTCTCTCTGGATAGCTGGCTGTGACCAAGCCGTGACCACATCCTTGCCCCTTGTCAGCTCTACTATACACCTGGAATTCTGATCATTCACATAAATTTATAGGACCATTGTCTGCCAACCCTATATATGTTCTTGGATACATTCCTCATTTCATAGACATACATAATCGTTCAACCTGTCCACCCATCTATCCACCCACATACCCATGTTAGACTTCACTGACAACGCAGTACTCTATGTACAGAAGGGTTCATATTTGTTGTCTGTACCTCTCATGTACCTCTCTATGTCTTTCACATCCTCAATGCTGCCATATTGGTCCTCACATTTGGTACATTGCTCTTCTCTTCACCCAAATCAATACTTATCTCTATCTATCTAACAGCATT